>NC_085140.1:220185968-220307254 GCF_024139115.2 Armigeres subalbatus
GTAAACGTGAGAGAATAAATTACCATTCTTCAGCAGCCGGTGAGAACCGTAGCACATCTGCGCGCAGCCATCGTGACCACTTTGAAAACCGGAAAAGACCACAAGCCGGAGCTATCGTTACTTAAGTCATCGCAGCTTTGCCTGCGTCCGCCTTGATGTTAACACGTATTGTCTGGTTTTATTCTCATCACCCGAGGATCCGCAAGAATGTACTCCAGTTCCATATGTGACACCATATTAATGTATGCATGATACGAAAAGGTAAGCCCACATATGGCGCAAAAGAAGCAATAAGTGGTCAAAATCATCACATTGATTGCAATTTGAAATTGCCACTCAAAAGAGACTATCAGCCCTCAGACAGCGAACCCTGGAATGGCAATTTGTAACCATTTATTTGTTTTGATGAGCTCACTGTGTAGCTACACTCGTGCCTTATCAAACGGGCGTGAGTACTGAGCGCAACAAGCCACATCGCAAAACAAGAATTGCACCGGTTTATCGCACCATGGAAAGGTATTTCCACATTAATAAATTTATCGTTTATGAAATTCAATAAACAGAAAACAAAATAGAGCAAACAAGAGCCCACTTTGAGGACTTACGTAAGGCATTTTATCGATAAAAATTAAGTTATTAATTCTAGCGAGCGAACTGGAAACGAAAACGGACAGGAAAGCGTAGAAATTCATGCAGAAGGAAAAATATTTAAAGTGTATTTATGAGGCGCTAGAGCTGTGCAGAGCTATTTCCACCAACTTGGCTTCCATGGAGCGCGAGAGGTTACTGCAGGTGTTAATGGCTACAAAGTGAACGAGGCGGAGATACGGAGTCGTCGGAAAGAGGGTACAGGGCGACGTTGGTGTTGGATCGGACCTACTGAATTCCGCCAGTATCGCGCCTAATTGTGCTGCGTCGATGGTCAACGGGTTCAGACTTCCAATACACAGTTTCTATTGTTCAACCCGTATGGAGACATATCGAAACTGGTGCAAACATGTGGATAGGAGACAGGAAAATAGGCTCGTAACAAATTGAACCACAGTTCGTGTTCTTTCGACCAGTTTGTTTTTCAGTTTTTGATAAATATGAGACGGTAATCAACAACGGGATATATTTTTTATATTTCAAACATGCATTTTAATATATTATTACTGATGGAGTTAAATGGAATAGCTCAGCAAAGATATATAGCTATGATTGCTGTAAATACACTACCGGAAATAATTATGAAGACAATCCTGACAGGAATATTTTGAAAACCAAAAATCAATCTTTTCGATAAAGTAGTTTTTTGTATAATTCGTGTAATTTTAAATTATAACCTTCTATATATAAAAAATAAAGTTGGCAATTGTACAGACCGCGCATCATCTAAGCATAGATAGCCCAATTTTTGAAAAAAATCATCGGGGAATTTTGAAAATTGTCAAAATGCAACGTTTTTATGATTTCTGAAGAAAACTCCAACTGAAATCAATCTAGAGTGCGACGCTGCAATAGAATAAGATTGACATTATGAAAAGTAATTCGTAGAGTTGTAAAATAAAGACGGAGAGAGTGAATAAAAGTTTGTTACATTTTCTATTCTAATTGACCTTCCGTAAAAATGTTATCTCATTTTATTGTCTAAGTCGATTCTTAAGAGTCAACTTTTCAAAGAACTCATATTTAAGCCCAACTGTTTGAAAATCCAGCGAAACCGAAAAACTGCTGCACGTGTAAACCGGTCCCATGAATTGGCCCGTGGTTATTCTAAGTCGGGCGAATGTTGGGCGAAACTTGAATAACAGCACTTTTTCCATTTTTGATTTAACTTTTGAAAACAGTTAGAGGCGTCGAAGAATGAATTATGGAATGAACAGTTCTTAGAATCGCCGTTTCGGTTAAGGATAAGTACCTAGAAAAGAGTGAGATTGTTTGCACACACATAAATACACAACACAACAGGTTCACCTCAATTCCATATAACACTATAGTCTCCTGGCCTCCAAAAAAACATTGATTTTGGAGCGAATATATCTTTCGGTACTTGTACGAGTAAGGCAAAAACATATATGTGAGGTCGAAATAACACTTTAGAGATAGATTCAATTATATCCAAAATTCAATTTATTTTGTTTCATTCGAATACATTGCAGTAGTTTCAAACATTTATTTTTCGTCTTGATTTTGAAAACAAAACACAAATTTTAACTCAGGATATTTAATACAAAAGTTTGGTGAAATGGAAAACAAAAAATACGCAGGAATGCAAGGCTGATTATCAATAGGAACCTTCTTCCGTAAGTTCGGTTTAATGGATCCACAGACAAACAGACGTAAACTATAGAAATTAACTCGACCATGACTTCAACGATCAATTTGAATTTGCTTGATTGCGTGTTTCACAGCTAGAGGCGCTAGCGTAGTAATCCTTCGAGATTGACATTTCTCAGCGCATTATTTCAGTAACATGCTCGCAAGATGATAGAGGAGTTGCGATGGACTTTTCAAAAAATGTTCAAGTGTTACGTCTGTTTGTCGTGGTGATCCCATAGCCTACGAATTCTTAATGAGAGGCAGAAAGGCATACAGTTAATATCCTTTGATTGCAATAGTGCAAACCAGTAGTCATTGAATCGTTATGTCGAATTGGATCAGCTTTGTGAGATACAAATGACAAAAGGCAATATGTAAATTATTTGTAAGAAGGTCAGAAGATCGAAATAAAAGCTTACTTATCCGTCTAATTGCATTGCAGATGCTATATTATTCGGGAGGTTTTGGGGAACGATTGACAAACTTGATTTTGTTGGTCTGGAATTAATGGGACACCATTCGTGATTAGATCAAAGGTGCACAAGTGAATCTTGTAAATCAATATTTTTACTTATCGAGGGTACCTCACTGAATTATTATTTTCTAAGTTTTAGTAAAGTTTAATAAACTATAAAAACAGATTCGCACTATAACGGATAACATAAACAAAATTCAACATTGCAAAAAAGAGACGGCCTCCGAGAATCACCAACCATACAGTAGTCCCTTGGCGCACGGTATATCAACACGACCGTGCTGATGCGAATCACTTGAAACACTGTAACAGGATCATGGTGGCAAGGAAAAGTGCCAAGTCTCCTCCAATGGCCTGGCAGCGAATTTAAATTACTTATAGTGGGAATTCGATATTAGATGAACCGCCGCAGTGCAAACGGTTTCAGCCTCGATTGCATCAATTGGGCGACCGGCAACGAGGATGGCGATGGAAAACAAACAAACAAAAGTATTTGTTAATAATAAAAAGTGAACAACTGCCGCTGCTGAGCATGAGAGGGAAAATGTGGATGGCAAGGAAAACCAACCGCTCATCACTTATTGGGGAGCAAGTGTAAATATATCCGTGGACATAATTTAGATAAACGTAATTATAACACTTGACATTTAGATTCACGATTTTCTTTGAACTTAAGACAGTTAAACCCAGGTTTTTGTTAAATGCCGCCTCAGATTTTCAACTGTTTGAGCAAAACTTCAAAAAAAACTGTTTGATGGCATCGCACAATTTTTATCTGCAAAATTTTGATTACATCGATGAGGAGCTTGTAAAACACATTCAGATTGTTAAAAAAACCTCAAAGAAACAACATTGTTCACAATTCTTACTTAATCATTCGGAGAAGTGTATTGAGTATTTTTTTATCTCAATAAAAAACGAGCTAACGAAACGAAACTCACTTCACAGCTAGATGCAATATTCAGGATAAACTTGTAATTATTTGCATATGCGTCATAGCAACGTTTGAAAACAAAATAAATGAAAAAATATTTAGCAAAATCTATGCTTTTCCAATTTCACCAGAAGTAAATTTTACTTTACTTCCCTCATTTACAGCGTTAATAGAGATAGTCATGCGGTCGAAGAAAATCACTCAGGTCAGACAGGTTTCACGGACGTTCAGATCCCCGTAAGCAGAGAGAAACAAAAAAAAAGTGTTAATTGTTTTGTTTTGTCCGACTTAATTGTAAACAATGCTACTCACCAACGCCATCAAGATGAGAATTTATCATTTGCGGTTTCAATTTCAATTAAATACCTCCTCTTGTCTTCTCCTTTCTATTATTTTTTCAGAGCAACCGTATGCTTTAAAAGAACTATTTTTCTGTATTGAAAATCAAGGGCTTCAGCAGTGTAGTTGCGAAATTTTCAAAAACGTTAACGGGTTCAGAGGTCGCTTTTCCTCGGTCTACATCAATTTTTTAAATTGTTCAATCATGATTTCGTGTGGATTTCATCGTGACCCTACCCTTATGTGGATGTCATCTTGAACCTACCCTTATGTGGAGTCCATACTACCTTACTCAATGTTTCATTAAATCCTATAATCAAACAAAGACAACTCGTGTGAAAGACGAACTAAGTGTACTATATTTAAATGATTTTTCTACAACAGTACTTCATATACGTCAGTTGTCTCACCATATATACAAGCATTGGATTCTATCACAAACACTCGATCGACACCTACCCGAATAGTAAACGTCCGAAGGTAACAAATGTACAAATTCCATTGGCTCGAAAAGACAAAATATCCGAAAAGGCCAATTGCCCGAATTGCACACTCGGATAGATGTTTTTATACGAATTATTTACGAAAAATCAATTAGACTTGAGCATTATGACCGCACAATTCGTAGTTGCTACTCCGTGATTGACTGAGCTTGCGAAATTGTACAGAGAACACCTGTGGGCTTGGGATTAGCTACCCGTTCTCGATGTACACGTTTCGGGATCCCAAATATTTAAAGTCAATAACGGCGCCGACCACGTCCTTACGGTCATATAGGATTGGAAGGATTGTTAGTCCGACTCTCGTTGCTCCTAGAGACGGAGTATACCTCTGCATCTCCACGCTTGTCTTGGTCTTGGCTATCGTTTTAGTTACATAGGATGATTTGTCGATTCACTTTGGTATGCATTGCGAACTATGGGATGGGAAGTAACACTAATTCGAGTTAAAAGTTAAACATGCACGCCCGGTGGCATATGAAAACTGAGGAGATTCGCGTTTGGACGACCGCACGGAAGCGCAGCATTCTGTGCTCACTTGCCCGATAGCTACAGCAAACTATTGAAGACATGCGCACGAGCCACCGAACACAAGATAGATATTTTATTTCTTTCCCGACGACTAAAACACGCACTGCACTTACTTGTTCGATGGCTACTCTTATTACCGGCCAGGCAATGCAGAACACAATATTTCGGCCGATCGCGCGATCGTTCTGCAGTCCAAAACAAGAGAAATCACGCACTGAACTCTTTATGAAAAATCAATTAGGCTTATATGGAAAATCCAAAACTAATTGATAACTTCTTCAAATGTTGCATTTCCTTGAATCAAGCCATACGGCTCTTTCTTCCATAGCAAGGCTTATTTCGAAAAATAAGATGAATGATATAATTAAAACATTTGTTTGAAAAATTCATATATTCACAATTCCGAGAAAACAACAAAATACTGGCTTTGAACAAATTGGCATCAATTTTTTCAATTTCATCGACACAGATCAATAGTTTTGGGAAAAATTCAACGCAAGAAACGGCAAGCAGTGCAAGAAACGGCAAGCACTTACTCCCCAAAGTGCGTGTTGACTCCGCTTTGACTCAAATTCCGAACATGACTCATGTTCCGAACATTCGCTTTTATTAAATGGCCATTTTGGCTTTATTCGTATACACAGGAACTCGAATTCGTTTGTAATCTTGATCCTCAGCAAGGAAAACCGATGAAAGTTTTAGTTTTAGGGCGATAAAACGTCAGTGTTCGGAATATGAGGCATGTTCGGGATTTTAGTCAAAACGATTCGTAGTTTCTCAAACAAACAAACAAAAAAATTCTTACATTTCCCAACAAAAAAAAAAGTCAGAACTCAGGTACGTATCTTTGAACGAAGATTTTTTTTGTGTCTTTATTAAGGAGACTTTCAGCCCGAGGCTCGTCTCCGGTTGAACGAAGATTCAGAATATATAAAAATCTCATTCTGGACAAAAATGTCACATATGCAGTTTCTCAAACAAAAGGTCCAATTACTTTTTATCGTCTTTCATAATGAGGATTATATGACCGTATAGTTCATAGTTGCTCTTGTTACTCCGTGAGTAATTATTGTTTAGACTACTCAAGATACTCCGATATATAGAATTTTCCACATTGTAATATCGCACGAATATGAAATTTGTAAAGATAATGTCTTGAGCAAAGTTCGCCTGGTGCAAATAAAAAAAATAATAAGAAAATTTACAAATAGGCGGCGCTAGTGTGCTTGCAATATTCTTGCATGTTTGAAATATTGCTCTAGCTTGAGATCCCTCGTATCTACACCCAAGTTGTATTCGGCAAAAATGTTCAGGATGTCCTGGACTACAAAGCGGTACTCAATTTAATGAGCACTTCCTTCTAGTGCTAGTCTGCCGTTCTACGCATGCTTGTACCAAATTCAAAAAACGACAAATTAGAAAATGGCATTTGAAATTGAACACTTATTTTCATTGCTGACGTATAACCTGAATAAAATATAAGATTATTACATCACAGAACCATTCAGAAGATTTAATTTCATTGAAGCCATTCTTATTTTTCACTCACAAATAGAACTTGCGACAACGATCGGGATAGTTATGCCGAGAAATAGAGCATTTGTTTTGTGGTTTCTACGCATATCTGCCCCGTTCAGTGCATGATTTCGTGAATGACTACCGTCGTGCAGGGCTTCTTTGACTCAGGGGCTACTTTGGATTTTGATTTTCTAAAAAGCTAAGCGAAAAAATACCAAATTTGAAACAGAAGATTGCCATCCAACCTTCAACAAGCCACCCGAATTGTGATAATGGCAATTTGATAGTAATTTACGTTGTAATTCTTGTTTCAAAATGTCCAAAGTAGCCCCCGATTTTTCAAAAGAAGCCCCGCACGATGGTACTGCGATTGACATATGTCTCCACATGCTTTATATATGGAAGTGAATCATCCACGTGGTTGAAGTGATTATGTCGCTTAGAATGAGTATTGTACAAATTGCCCCCATTAAACCAGTGCAACATGCTAAGATTGCAAGATTTAAACAGAAAATGGTATTTCAATGTGTCTTGCTCCATAAAATAACATAATCCGCCATAATGATGAATTCAATCACCGTGAGACAATTATGCATAGAAATTAAGCCATGGGACAAATAGACTTGATGTTGTTTTCAATGATTTTCCAAACAAAGTTTGAAATCTGTTAGAGTTTTCTAAAAGCATACATCAAAATAGACTGCTGTATGGTGAAAACTCAAAATCCACAAAACTAACATGGGACAACTATGCGTGGGGCAGGGCAGTAGTGAGCTGACGTAATTTGGTGCGTAGTGTTTTTGGCAAGTATGAATGTTGTGGTAGAGTCTTCTCAACGTTTTCTTTGGAACAGATTGAATCCATGCAATACAAAAAATAGGATGCGTTCACAGAATGTGTTTTAGGTAATCAAAAAAAAACCCTGGAGTTAAGGCCTTTGGGTCTACACGCGTAACCAGGGTTTGAATGCAAAGGAAAATGAAAAAAATATCTCACTTATCATGTCTGTATACATTTTCGATAGGTAGCATACCGTGAGAGACGTTTTTTGCATACCGTTTTCTTTGGTTAACCGTGTAGACCCAACGGCCCTAACTCCAGGATTTTCGTGGATGACCGAGAACATATGCAGTTAACGCCATCTGAATTTTGTATCGCTAGAAGCATGTACCATATCTGATATTTAGTTGCGCGTTTAGACGTAGGGGTTGAAATTCCATGATTTCTTGGATGACCAAGAACATGTACTATGGACACTTTCTAACCTTGGTATCACTAATAGCAAAGCTTTGTTTTTGACGGAAATAATTATGATAAAGATCCGACAATGTTTGTCATCAAATTTTGTTGTCATCTTTTCATTTCGTTGTTGGGCATTACATTTTTAGCAAATCTCGGTTTTATACTACCGTTGTTTCGGGTTCTTGTCATATTGTGTTCGGATTCTAATAAAGGATTGTTGCAAGATGCGTTTCTCACTGACAAGTGGGGTTGATGATAAATGGTATATTGTTAGGTGTTGCTCGATAATTGATTCCCTGGTTACGTGTGTAGATTCAAGGCCTTAACTCCATGGATTTTTTAGATGACCAAGAGCATTTACTGTGGACGCATTTTATCTTGGTATCAGTTAGAGCATGTAACATCTTTCGCCGCCTCCAAGAATATGGCCATTCGTAGCACCTACTTCCAACACAGCCTCCCGTATCGGTACACCTGGAGATCACCACTGCAGACAGAATCACAAATCGACCACGTTCTGATTGATGGACGGCACTTCTCCGACATTATCGACGTCAGGACATATCGTGGCGCTAACATCGACTCTGACCACTATCTGGTGATGGTTAAACTGCGCCCAAAACTATCCGTCATCAACAATGTTCGGAACCGACGACCGCCGCGGTACGACCTAGAGCGACTGAAGCAACCTGATGTCGCCACTGCATACGCGCAGCATCTCGAGGCAGCGTTGCCGGAAGAGGGTGAGCTCGTTGGGCCCCTCTTGAGGACTGCTGGAGTACAGTTAAAGCAGCCATTAACAACGCAGCGGAGAACAACGTCGGGTATATGGGTCGAAGTCGACGGAACGATTGATTCGACGAAGAGTGCAGACAGATTCTGGAGGAGAAGGACGCAGCGCAGGCGGTCGCGCTGCAGCAAGGTACCCGGCAGAACGTGGAACGTTATAGACGGAAGCGGAGACAGCAGACCCGCCTTTTTCAGGAGAAGAAACGCCGCCTGGAAGAAGCGGAGTGCGAGAGAACGAACAGCTGTGCCGTTCTCAAGATACACGCAAGTTCCATCAGAAGCTCAACGCATCCCGCAAAGGCTTCGTGCCGCGAGCCGAAATGTGCCGGGATAAGGATGGGAGCATCTTGACGGACGAACGTGTGGTGATCGAAAGGTGGAAGCAGCACTACGAGGAACATCTGAATGGCGCTGAGAGTACAGGCAGTGAAAGTCAAGGCAGCGGAGGATATGACTACGTCAGTTCAGCGGACGATGGAAGCCAACCAGCCCCCACCTTGAGGGAAGTTATGGATGCCATCCAACAGCTAAAGACCAATAAAGCAGCTGGTAAGGATGGTTTCGGAGCTGAGCTCATTGGAATGGGCCCGGAAAAGCTAGCCACTTGCCTGCACAAATTGATAGTCGGAATATGGGAAACCGAACAGCTACCGGAGGAGTGGAAGGAAGGGGTTATATGCCCCATCTACAAGAAAGGCGACAAACTGGAGTGTGAGAACTTTCGAGCGATCACCATCCTTAATGCCGCCTACAAAGTGATATCCCAGATCATCTTCCGTCGTCTGTCACCATTAGTGAACGAGTTCGTGGGAAGTTATCAAGCCGGCTTCGTTGACGGCCGCTCGACAATGGACCAGATCTTTACTGTACGGCAAATCCTTCAAAATGCCGTGAATATTTCAGGTCCCAACGCACCATCTGTTCGTTGATTTCAAGGCGGCATACGACAGTATAGACCGCGTAGAGCTATGGAAAATTATGGACGAGGACAGCTTCCCTGGGAAGCTTACCAGACTGATCAAAGAAACAGGGGGTGGTGTGCAAAACTGTGGCGAAGATTTCGGGCGAACACCAGTTCGTTCGAATCGCGCCGGGGACTAAAGACAAGGTGATGGACTTTCGTGCCTGTTGTTCAACATTGCGCTAGAAGGTGTCATGCGGAGAGCCGGGTGCAACAGCCGGGGTACGATTTTCAACAGATCCAGTCAATTTATTTGCTTCGCGGATGACATGGACATTGTCGGCCGAACATTTGCAAAGGTGGCAGAACTGTACACCCGCCTGAAACGTGAAGCAACAAAAGTTGGACTGATGGTGAATGCGTCAAAGACAAAGTACATGCTTGTGGGCGGAACCGAGCGCGACAGGGCCCGCCTGGGAAGCAGTGTTACGATAGACGGGGATACCTTCGAGGTGGTCGAGGAATTCGTCTACCTCGGACCCTGCTAACGGCTGACAACAACGTTAGTCGTGAAATACGAAGGCGCATCATCTGTGGAAGTCGGGCCTACTACGGGCTCCAGAAGAAACTGCGGTCGAAAAAGATTCGCCAACGCACCAAATGTGTCATGTACAAGACGTTAATAAGACCGGTAGTCCTCTACGGACATGAAACATGGACAATGCTCGAGGAGGACTTGCAAGCACTCGGAGTATTCGAGAGACGGGTGCTTAGGACCATCTTTGGCGGTGTGCAAGAAGACGGTGTGTGGCGGCGAAGAATGAACCATGAGCTCGCCCAACTCTACGGCGAACCCAGTATCCAGAAGGTAGCTAAAGCCGGAAGGGTACGATGGGCAGGACATGTTGCAAGAATGCCGGACAGCAACCCTGCAAAGATGGTGTTCGCTTCCGATCCGGCAGGTACGAGACGGCGTGGAGCGCAGCGAGCGAGATGGGCAGACCAGGTGCAGAACGACTTGGCGAGCGTGGGGCGTATCCGAGGATGGAGAGATGCGGCCTCGAACCGTGCATTGTGGCGTCAAATTGTTGATTCAGTGTTATCTGTTTAGATGTTAACTAAATAAATGAATGAATGTAACATATTTCAAATAAATTAGTTGATCTTTGGTTACGCGTGTAGACCTAAAGGCCTTCACTTCAGGGATTTCTTGGATGACCTAGAACATGTACTATGAACGCTATCTAATATTGGTATCGCCAAGAGTATGTGCCATGTTTCAAACAGAGTGGTTGATCTTTGTTCACGAATGTAGACCTAAAGGCCCTAACTCCAGGATGTTTTTTCGATGGCCTAAACATATTCTGTGATCGCTTTCTTTTATTTGCATCGCTGTAGCAGGTTGAATAAAAGAAAAGTTTTGGTAGACTCTACCTAACAGTCATTTGTCAAAAATACTACGCACCAAAATGCATCAAATCTCACATGGAGGAAAATATACTCAAATGTAACTGCTCACTAGAGCCGCCTCTTATTTTCGTCACAACTGTCGGGACTGTCATTCCCGACCATAGGATTATTTACAATGCAGAAAATTCCATATATTGGAATCATGATTTCATATATACCACCACCTAGCGGTATAGTTCTAAACCAATCAACGCCTCATGTGAAAGCACACACCTTCCTGCATAACCTTTTGAAAAAGTGTAGATCAAAATGGGTAGGATTTTCAGATTTAAGTGAAACAAACATAAAAAAATCACTGTTTTGTGCCCTTTTTTATGAAAACCTTTTTGGTGATAAATAAGTATGGAATCTGTGTCCTATGCAAAATACATTTGGAAGTTGAAGGACACATGAATTTTAACAGGGTGAAATTTGCCAGGGAAGTGTTGTAGCTCCAGGGAAATTAGCTGTTTTCAATTTTTTGGGCAGCGCATATCATCGTGCGTGTCAGGTTCTTTTTTTTGTTTCCAAAAGTTTAAGGGTGTATGTCCTCTAAAAGAACAAAAAGTTCCGTTCAACCCGAAAATTTCAAATAGTTCTTTCCCCTTCCTCGGATTTTTTTGCCCGAAAAATAATTTGAGGGTTTTCAAAACATTGTTTTACAAATACGAGGACTTTTTGATTTGTTTGATAAATAAATAATTTGAACGGCCTTATTTTTTATTCATCATTAGTTTATTGGGTTGAGAACATTTTTTCACCTTATGAAAATGAGTAGTACTATTTTACATGACAAGCAATGCTTATTTTATAACACAAATGTAAGAAAAATGTCTTAAAATGCCAAGAATTGTAATCTCGATGGTGCACGGTGTAAAAAAAATGGATTATTATCGATGTTTCATGTACCTCTGATTTTTTTTCACAGAAAGTTAGGCAAAGTCATTTTAAATAAGGCACGGGGTGTTTTGAAATATTTTATCGGCGATTTTTTGAAGAATGTGATTTTTATTGTTTTCTTCTCTAATATATGGTATAAAAAGTCAATCGATAACTCAGCAATGGATGAATCATAGTAACTTACCCTCAAAATTAGAAATATACACATTTGTAATATTTTTTCATAGAAAACCAATTTTAAATGGATAAAAATGTTGAAAAATCATTAAATTTTGAATTTAAGTAGGTATTTAGGTATTTTTCACCTTTTTCCATCCTTCATGCAGTTCTCTGCTCAATATTGTTTTTGCATTTTTTCTTCTTCCAACATTCGTACTAGATAGCCAGCCCATTGCCAGTCTTCCATATTTTAAAGGATTCATAATATTTTCCCCTTGATACACTGTCTCATAGTTTCTGTGATACACATCACATTTTGCTTGAAAACCACAAAAGCTTCTCATAATTTCCATGCTTCATTTCCGAAAATGGCTATCAGATGAACTGAAGTTTTATATAGAGCGAATTTAATTTCTGTATGTATGTTATGGAAGCTAAGCTGCTGCTAAACGCTCAACTATCTTATATTTGATTCGGTCCATATCTGCGGGGGTTAGGTCTGCTAAGACGATGTACATGGTTGCGTGTAGAGACAGAGATAAGTTTTGTGTTGTGGTAGTGCTCGATGGGGTTGTGTTTGAAGGTGTTGAAAAAATGTTTACATCCCAAATGTGTGGATTGACCGATTATGACGTTTCCTGTGAAGCATTTCTACTACGAATAATTCTTCGATTACCTTCGACTTACGTAATCAGTTCCAGGACTAAGTTTGGCTTTCGAATTTTACGACTGGAAGGTGTTATGTACAATACTCAGTGAGAGGCCAGAAAAAAATCATGTGGCACATACGCATGAGATACGCGCTGTATCATATTTTCAAAAAAGAAAATGTTATAAATCTTATAAAATACGGCGCACTTTAGTGGGCCAGTCTTCTAGCACAAATGTTGAAAGATAGAATTACAAATATTTTATTTAACAGATAACGGTGGAGTTACATGAAAAAAATGTGTTTTTATCATTTTAGATCCGTTTTAAAATTGGTTGTCTATGCCGAAAAACTGCAAATGTGTATATTTCTAATTTTGAGGGTTAATTACTATGATTCATCCATTGCTGAGTTATCAATTGACATTTTATAACGAATATTGGAGAAGAAAACAATAAAAATAACATTTTTCAAAAAATCGCCGATGATATATTTTAAAACACTTTCTGTGAAAAAAAATCAGAGATACATGAAACTTCAATAATAATT
Organism: Armigeres subalbatus; assembly: GCF_024139115.2. NCBI lineage: Eukaryota > Metazoa > Arthropoda > Insecta > Diptera > Culicidae > Armigeres > Armigeres subalbatus. Next base: position 220,199,205 of record NC_085140.1, read on the forward strand.
CATTTTTTTATACCATGTGGTGGTAGTGAAAATAGAGATCGAATGCCTTTGTACTATACATACAGAAGCACAAACGAATATTTCGATAAAGGGTTAAAGCTCCTAGACTTCATCTCATATCCCATTGTTCATCTAATGAAAAACAAAGCAATGGAAATTTTTTTTGATATGCTTCTTATATCTGTGATTTTTACAGCAGTGAGCAGCTGTCAGCAATAAGAAGCGAAGAAAATGGTGCTATTTTTTTTGTTTCACAATGAGATGAATATATGTTCAGTGGGATGGAAAACGGAACAGTTCCCCTATGCCTCGAAAGAACAAAGCAAGTTAATGAAGAAACAATCGTAGTCTATCTGATTTAGACATACATAAAACGCGACGCGAGACTGGACACAACACTTATGGTTCTTACAAACGAAAAAAGGATTTTTTTCTGATTTAGGTCTATTCGAAAATCGAATAAGGTCATGCGAATTTCCATAAGGAATAAATTATTCTAAAGTACCGCGTATAACTGGTGTCTCATGGCGCATCTCCTTTAGACAGCTCTTTCGTATGACAGTTTACATGGTTTGCTCGTTACAAGTCGAGATGTGCAATGCCTCCCGTGCTTTTTTCTGTTATTTTCAACCGAATTTCCTACAGGGAATAGTTTTCCTTCGGGAATACGGAATCGGGACCATGCAAGGTGACTTTTTTTTACCTAATTTTATTTGTTAATTATCTAATACATGTATTCATCTCTTTCGACTAGATGTTCCGTGTTTTTTAACACTATCATCCTTATTTGCTATGATACATTTTTAGTTATTATTAATACATTTCAATTGCCTCAGGCAGTTAGGATTTTTCCTATGGTTGAATTGAACCATGTAGGAGTGACTTTTGTGATATTACTGTTACATTGTGTTTGCACAAATTCTAAATTCCGAGCGAAGGCGTTTGAAAACTCTGGGTTCAACATTTTTTGTAGTTTTCACTATTTAAAACTGAGATCCCAAACGTGTTCAGGATCCTATAGAATGATTGAAAATGGTTTTTTAAAAGCGAGCGTTCTGAATATGAAGTCTTTACTCTTCTATTATGATATACCTAATTATATAAGATTACAGAAGTATTTTTTCATAAAATATTTGATATCAGTTAAAATATAGTCAATTCCTTATGTCGTATTTTTTTACAAGACCAAAAGCTTGTGTTATTTGAACAAAAGATGGTACATTACTTACATATAAAAAACCCAAACTTCAACGTATCGAACTAATAAATTCATCAACAATTGATCAAAACAGTAATCTTTAGAGCATCATCTCAAGCAAGCTTGTTAATACACATTCTGAATAGATCCCCAGAGAAGCGAACAAAAAAGGTGCATGTCACGAAAAAAAATAAAGGAAAAGTCCATAAGACACACTTCTAACAAACAAGGTATGAGAAAAGGGGATACAAATAGGATAAATGTACACATGTTCAATTTAAAAATTGTCGTTCCGCTAGATTTTCTCCTTTTCCGTAACACACAGTGCTATTTTTTTTTTCGTTTGTGTCCTCCACCTGCCTGCCATTACTCCTGGTGGTGCCGTCTTTCTCTCTATTTGTTCAGCTCGCTCCCTCCAACAGGACTAGATAACGAGAGCGCTTGTCGTTGACAACAATGGTGCAAACATAAGGACCTGAGCAGTCGACCAAAGCCTCCTCAGAAGGAGCCGTCCGTCATCCGGTTGGATCAGCGGAAGGGGAAAACACAAGTGGCAGGATAAACTCAACAATGGTCCTCGTTTCTGACAAATCCTTACAACCATATCGCTGTCGAGTAGTCGTGGACCGACGTTAGAGTGCGGAAAGAGGGGAGATTGACAACATGAGAGGGGTTTGTTGTGTATCGTCCCAATGCTCACAACATTGGATCAATTTCTCCAATCTCCGAGCGCTGTTGGTCTCAGTGGCAGCACACCGAAGGAAGCGAAGGAAACAACCTCCCTTCCGGCTATCGGATAATCAGACATTATTCTCGTCCTGTTTGGCAACATGAGTCAATGGACGAAGGTACAATGTACTGAAGATCCAGATCCTCGAAGCCGAACGAATTCGGCGATTGTTTACCTCGCACGAATTGTTCGAGGATAATTTTCGAAAAACTTGCGCTCTCCATTGAGCAAGGACGAATTTTCCTGTTTGTTACCTGTATAAGAGAATCAAGCGCACGCTCTTAATTTTCCAAGTTCTGATCAGGGATGTACTGAGGAGGTGAAAATTCGAGGAAAAATTCCAATGGTTCCATTGCACAGATCACTCTTATGCACCTTGAATACAGTGTGCACATTGAAGGAATAGAGATGAACGACATGCGACGTACGAGAGAAAGAGAGCAGCCATCGTTTTCCCCACCTTGACTTCGAAAAGAGGTGGAGCCTAGTTGGTGATAATTTTTCTCTTCTCTCTTCTACACGCTGCTTTTCATTCAGGTTGCTCTGCATCATACCCCTACTTTGTACAAACGCTCATAAAAAGGCGTGTTCTTTTGCTATGTATACATTGTGATTGGTCCGTTTACGACGCCCCTTTGCCATTATCTCTTACGTTTGGACCGGTTTTACCAGTTCGACCCTCCAGCCGCATACAACCAGACCGGAGACTAGTTTTTCGACACTGCTATTCAGTTACTGCTTCAACGTGAACAAGTGCGCATCGTCGCTACGCAGAAGAAACGAGATTTTCCGCTGGTTGAAATTTCGTCGTGCGCTCACTCACGGGATTGTTTTGATTTTTCCGCTCTCGGCAGCTGCGAAATCCGGTGAAGCTGGCAGCCGGGAAAAGCATCGCGCGTGTGTCATCGTCGGCGGCGGTGGAAAACTGTTGACGAGGTGTGTGGGTGTGTGTCGGTGGTTGAATGGCATACGGCCGGCGCTGCAGGAGTGGGCCACGAAAACAAAAAGGAAAAATCACTATGAACCACGAGAGCAAGTGAATGAGGTGAATACACACGAGTGGAATTGTTCTTGTTGTTTTTCGTGTGCTCAGTGGATTACTAGGATCGGGCTCGTGGTAACTCGAAACACTCAGCCTACAATGCGATGTTGGCTCTGAACCCAGTGAAAAATAATAGAAGCACAGTGCGCTGATATTTTCAGTTATTTACAGTTTTTGTTTGTTTGTCGGAATATCAGTTTTTGTGTTTGTTGCGTTTCGCGTTCTCAAGCGTCGAACATCGTAAAGCAGAAGAGCTCGATATATATTTTTTTGTTGACGGTGTGCTTCGGATGAAAAATATTTGAACGAGTATTACACTGTGTTGTAAGGACATAAAAGACAATTATTATTGATGTTGTAATAAAACATTTTCAATTTCTGTACCGACATTGTTTTCCTGTCCGGAATGAAAAACTGAACTTTTTTTTGTCAAATGAAGAAGATGGAGAAGAGTTTTTGCATTTGCAGTTTTTCTCATTACAAGTGAACCCTGCGATAAACATGAAGGGCTATGAGTGATTTCCAATTAAGATTGACCGTCGAATGACTGCGTCACAAGAGCGGCACCTGCCTTAGCTGCCGAGTAGTGATAGTGTAGTGATTGAACAGAGAACACAGAGAGCATGCTGGATCCGGTGCGAAAACTAAGCACATCGGGCTGCCCCGAATGTTGCAACGGTGCCTAGTCGAAGGATCGCGTGTTGCTGAATGCCAACAGTAGCCAGAAGACGGAAACACACCACTCCTATGTAAACTATTGAAGATCGCAAGGAGTTCTGTTTTTGTTGTGTTTAGTTCGCGATTGTTGTTCCGATTGTAGTGATATATTGTTTATTAGTTTGTAAATGGATACCAAATTTCGTCGGCTGTAACAGAAGTGGGCGACTAGTGTTTGTTATGTTAGTACCTGGAGCGTTGGCCGATTGAGTTCAGCGAGTAGTTTCCGTCGTTGAAGTTTGCAACTGTAGCAGTACAACCATCGCTAGCCCCGCAGCAGAGAGTGAGGACGGAGACGTGCTCACCGAAATTTCCTCCCCCAGAACGACGTTAGATAATATGGCCGCATATGCACAATTTAGTTACACATATCCGTCGGCAAGTCAGGTAAGTTCAGTCAAGTGATAAGGTGATTTTTTTTTGAATAATCCTAATGCAATGGAGAAGTCTCACTAGATAGACCATCATAGACATAAATAACATTATTCAGAATCTATTCAATACCAATGTGTAAACTGAATCAAGCGGCCTTTTGATTGTCTTGTAACGCTTTAATGCTCCTCCAAACCTAAGCGATTTCATTGCCGCGATTTTTATCATTGGGTCGCTGCAGGAATGTTTCATTTACGCTTCCATACCAACGGTGACAGAATCGCAGTCGCCAAGCAAAAGCATCGCGTAGCGATTGTCGTGTCGCGTGTGTTAGGGGTAACTTTTACTCGTTAAAAGTACACAAAACAATAATTCTATCTATTTATGCACTCATTGTATAAAGAAAATCCTCGATTACTGAGTCGAAAAATATTCGATAAGGTTTGTTGTATAAAAATTATAACCGCTACACGTTATTACGTGCGTGTAATTGTATGATTCTTCATTGACAATCGGTGCGGATTAGCTTCATATGGAACTCTGGATTCGTGGGTTTAATTCCAGGCTCGTCACTCTCCTACTTTGTATTTCTATCTCAGTTCTTTCTGTGTTTCACGTTTTACCAAAACGATTTCTACTGTTATAACCTCCCACACAATCCAAAAAACCTCCCGTGGCACCATGAGAGGTCGTAGAGTTCTCTGCATCTTTCTTAAGTAACCATCCAAGTAGCCATCCTTCCCCTTCCTCAGCATTCGCAAGGACGTGGCCAGGACAGATCTCGATTATTGGAGAGTGCATTTCTTCCATCTTAGAGATAGTGATTAGTCCCAAATCAATATCTGTGGTAACGGGTGAAAGTGATGCTACTTTCATACAATAGTCCTGGCTTGTACCACCTACGAATTTGCGCGAAATGCTCAATGCTAATGTTAATGCTAATGCTAAGGAATGTTCAACTTTGAAGGATTTACGTATTCAATTATTTATAAATTAATACGAATATTAAAAAAAATAGAATGTTCATGTAGCATTGTTCACTCTTCAAGGATTTCCTTTATAAAAAACTTCTCGAATACACGACTCGTCGTATATTTTTCTTGAAAACGCTCTGAATAGGTATTTGCCTTGGTATACAAACGATTTTTATTTCCACAAGGTCCGTGTAAAAATCGTTTCAAACGAAAAGTTGAAAGTATAAAAAAATGTGTGTTTTACAAGGTTTTACGTCTGTTGATCCTTTATGAATATTAGGGTAGGCTTAATGCTATATCATTATATTCAATCTTAATTCTCGACTGCTTGAAACAACTAGCTCTATTTTACTACTTAAACGTCATATATTTTCACATTAAAATTTTGCTTAACCGCTCTTCTTCAGTTCAGAGCAGCATACTAAGCTTCACTGCTGATATGTTATGGACTGCTGCCCGCAGACAAATTGAACTAGAGAAAAATCTCGCTAATTGAACAATGAGATGGCTAGAACACATATTTTTATTTTTTACCGCTAATTCGATTGTGATTTGCGATCTGAGTTTGTTTGGGCAAAAAATTAATGTAAGACTCATGAGCTTTCCATATCTACATGAAAACCACATCTAAGTAATTCGTTCATATAATAGGTAATCGATTTTCATTCAGATTGCATATCTTTGGACATGATCATTAAACTTCTTAGAGGGCATCACTGAAATGTGCAGTGTAACATAGTAGCCTAAATTTGAAAGTTATATGCTTTGCGACAGGAGCAACAGTGTTGCCTGTTGTTGTGAGTATTACTTTTACATATAAGTGCTATCAAAGCGCCATTTCCAATTTTGCGATTGATTGTTTTTAGATTTCTCGTGACGAGCTCGGATTGTGCTCAACTGATTCTGCCTTATAAGCAGGAGTTCCGATTGAGCTATTTGAATTTTGGAAAGCAAAAACCCTTGGCTCATTTTCATCTACATAGATATTTATTTGTTGATCTAGTCTCTAATTTGGAGTAGTTACGAATAATCTGAAATATCCTGGGGGTATTGCCACATCGCTGCTTATTTACCACTTAGAGTTTCCGCAGAAGTTTTTATGCGAAGTTTTTATGCCAATTTTCAATTTTTGCGATTGATTGTTTTTACATTTCTCGTACTTCATAGAAAGATTATCCATTATTTTAATAAATGCATAAATTGTATATTATTTATTATTACCATTTTGATCCATGTTTTTAGGTTTTCTTGATTTCAAATTTCCGATTATTGCTCTGGAAACATTTTAAAGAAAGATCACACAAAATCTTACCAATAGTATCACATTTCAGGAACAATTTGCTCTGTTCGTATTCTTCTAAATTGTGCATAAAGAGTTTTGTTTTGCGATAAATTAGGGTATTTTTCAAATACCCGATTATTTGGGTCTAGCTTTTATAGAAGATTTTACTTCTGATCTATCCCGTTAGCTATTTTCTGAGCAATTAATTTTTTGTCAAAAAGTTTGATAATATCATACATAAAATGTTTTGTCAAAATTTTTGAATACAAAACTCTAAGTAGTTATTGTTTGAAGAGAGCTCCGCAGTTTTTGCCAAGCTCTAAGCAAACTTTAGGCAAAATCGCATTAAGGCTCTGCCTCATTTCTCGAATTAAACTTAAAATTGACGGCCGAAATTAAAAAAAAAAAATCACCCGGCAAAAAGAATGATCCATGAATACTAATAAGCAGGGATTGGAATCCAAAGCAAATGAAAAAAAAATCACACTTGTCCTCTCTGTATACACTCACAATATGTAGCATACAGTGAGAGACGTTTTTCGCAAGTTGTAATGATAAAGGACTGATTTGGAGGGGCTATACTTAATGATAAATTCCTTTAAAAAACATCAATTGTGGGGATCACCGGTTTCGATGATGCATTTCAACTTGTTTTCAAGAATGTTATCGATCATTTAGTAATCTGCCTTCGATCATTTAGTAGTTTGTCAATAACTGATTCCAGAGGCTAAATTTCAAAATGTGTTGTATGGTGGACATCTAGAGCGAAGGTTTTTACAACTCTGCCTAATTGTTGTTTCTATTGCACTAATAACGGAGCTATAGCGCTAGTAGCAGTAACTAAGACTAAATGATTGCATATTTTGTTATCACTTAGTATAAGTATATAAACTAGCACCGTAACTCCTTTAATAGTGGAATTCGAACATCGACCTGTTAAGGAGAGTTAGAAAAACCTTCGCACTAAAAGTCCACCATACAACATAGTAAACCGATGGAATGAGTTATTGACAAACTATTAAATGATCGAACGCAGATTACTAAATGATCGATAACATCCTTGCTTGTTTTACACAGCTGTGCGAACAAATATGGCCCCCAACGCAAAATGAGCGAGAACGAAGCGTTTTCTCGGTTATGTTTTTTTGAACTTGTATACAAGTTTGTTAAACTTGTTTTGATGTTTAATTATTTTAGAGCGTCTTAGGGGAAATGCTTGCTATGATTCGAGGAGGTTTTTGCCTCTCTTTTATCGTAGTTCGTTATCTATTAAGAGCGATTTCTGCAAACCCTGCTAAAAAAACATATATCGAAAATTATTCGAATCTGTCATACGATATTGAACTGTCACTTTCAAGTTTCATTTGAGTTTTATTCGGAAAATCACGCAGCCCCTTAAAATGATATCCAGCAAGTATTGATTTATTACTTTTAATAAACGTCCGTTTTGTTTAAATTTCGGTACTAATTTCTGCTGAGAATACTGCTGTGGAAGTTTAGCTGAACTGCATGAATAAAAATTGAGTAGCATTTTCAATTATTTGAGCTGAATTGACAAAAATTTCACGTAAATTATGAAATAAGCATTTTCTACGGCATTCAATAAAAAAAATCATTATTCATACAAAGTAAATCTGAATAAGAAGAGCGAGAATCGCAAAAAATACTTTTGGCAACTTTTACTTTTTATTCAAAATTCTCAATAAGTAGAACCAACAAGTCTCAACCAACTTTTACCTGCAGGACCGCCGCGCCCCCGTGCATTCTACCGAATGGGGGCAAAAATATCTTAAGTAGTTTTTTTAAAGTTTTGTTCACGTTTGGGATGACGAAGTGCTTATAAAACAATTGTATCGATTTGAACGAAGCTCTTGAAAATTAAATTGAATTACGTATAAGTTTTGGTAAATAATTTGAAGGTTTAAAAAATGTCTCTGAAACTAGACAATACTATGAGGCTTTTATGCCAATTTGAGAATATTCGACCTCAACAGTAAGGCCGTCTTCAGTATCACGTAATTTATTCGATTTTTGGTGGAACTGAATGGAATTGTACTAACTTGTAGAAATATTCCACTAATAGAGTTTAATAATTTCCTTTTAAAAAATAGTACCATATGTTGAAATATGAACAACTTTCTACTTCTCAAATGGAAAATATTGTATTGTAGACATGACAACTGTTGATATAAGTTATGTTTACGCATAGGATACAGTAAATATAATCTACTTAAAATTCTCACATGTTGCAATGGCATTTCAAAGTTTTATTGGATTTAGAATACTACAGAAAGATAATAGAATGGTTTTATTGTTAAGTTTGTATTATTGTTTATTTACATTAGGGTAAATCCGGGTGAGATACCGCGTTGTTGGTATAAATGCCGCACTTCAGAGATCTGGTAGAACGGACTTGATTTATTTGCACAAATGTACGTGAGTGTGTGTCTTTTGTAGCGAAAACAATATCGTAAGTAGACGAAAACTTGACAACTACTGCAAATTTCATTATTCTTTCTGTTGGATTATTCTGCTGGAAGGAGATTCCCACTTTCCCGTAGATTTCGTGTAAGTGTCTCTGCTTACAGGTCCACAACCCCCATTTTGCCCCTTCATACAGCAATATGTTGAATTCAAAATGATATTGAAATTTGACCTTTCTGTCAAGTGGAACCGCATGTAGAGTAGTAACTGCCAATTCTTATCAGTCAAAAAAGTAAGATTATTGTTGTACACTTTTATTTACACTATTTTTAATTAAGATTTTTCGTACGGTTTTGCAAAAAAATCTTACGAATCCACATGTTTATTTCATTATGTAAATCGTCTAAAAAGCTTAAAGGTTATGTTTGTAAGCAGTTTGCGTTTTGAGTTAAAATTATAGTGATGTCTATGATTGTCGCGTCTATCCCTCACAATCGGTATAGATGTGGTAAAAAAATCGGAGTAACATGCCGCACCTAACTACTATCAACACTTCAATGAGATATTAATATTAGGTGAGAAAATCATGTGAAATTCGAAGTCCAAGATATTGCAAGAGAATAGGAGGCGAATTCGGCTCAGAAAATCCAGACGTCCTAGGATGTTTGTTCCTTTTTTAATAACATGCTACAAGATCAATGATATTTGCACAAAGAACGAATTCGTCCTTTTAAAATTCTTTGAAGGTAAATTAATCTTAATGGTTTTTGACGTCTAAAAAATACGCTGTTCGTTAAAACTTCAATAAATATTTGAGGATTTTCCAGAGATTTAAAATGAGTTTGTTAATAACTACATATACAAAAAACATCCAGCTTTGATTGCTGTTATAAATGCGTTATGAGAAAAAAATAAATATGAGAAACAAGGAAATTATTGCCAGGAATATTTATTTGATAGCATTGTCAAGTTTTCTACAATCGATCAAATACCTAGCACGTATTTCACATTTTTGTTAATTTATTACATCTATAGAATGACATAAACATTCCGCTTTTTTTTTGTGTGTATTTATTAAAGAGACTTTCAGCCTGAGGCAATACATTCCGCTAGTTTTATATAGCTAATGTCTCAGTGATTCATTCAACGCATGTTATTTAAAAATACAAATTAAATATAGAATAAGGATTTATTCTCGACCCCATTCTTTATCTTTATTGTTATACAGTTTTAAACATTTTTGGATGTGATAATGTATTAAGTTTGAGCATGAATATGTAGTTGGAAACGGACGGAAGTGTCCAAAAATGTAACTTTGTATGAATTCAATACTAATTATATTCGCCAAATTTTATCTTTTAAGAACATTAAAAACATACAACAATACCAGTCCTAATTCCAAATTGTTATCACACTTACCTAGTCACGCAAAATATCAAAATAAGAGTATCATAACAACCAGTTTTGAATCATGGGGGAAAGAGTAAACCCATCACTGATAGAATAATATAAGCGAGTAAAGAGTGAATATTCATCGGGATAGTTGAATCGGGCAAATAACACTTAATTTGCCGATTCTCGGAAGAATTACACGATACTCGGCTTTAAAGCAAGATCATAATGCATATTCTCAGTTGCAGAATGTATGTTTTCATAAATAAAGCGATATGCACAAGAATAAAATTTGCATTCCAAGCAACTAAAGCTCGATTCACTTAAAATTTGGTAGCACGATTTTTTTTATACAATGCTTCTATTGATCGGTTCTTGAATACTTTGGCAGCAAATTATTTGAGGGCTCTCCTCTTTCAGTGGTAAATATTTTGTAATGATCTTTTAAGATTCAAACCCCAATTGTTTAATTCTTAACCGGAAACTTTAAAAAAATGGAGAAGTAACTGGAGATGTTACTGAAATAAAGAAATGGGCGAATAACATGGCTGCAAGTTGAAAAACAGATTGACCAAAATCTCGCGAGTGTGTTTCAAGAAAACGTTGTTATTCCGTCAGAACAGAACGAAATAAGATTATTCATATCGTTCTCTTTAAGTGTAATATTGTACCTTGCAATAAAATGACAACTTTTGTGATCATTTTCCAAGGCTTCAACATATCTGGGAAAAATATCCGCGGTACAAATAGCACATGCTATCAAAGCATTCACCGCTACAAACCACCACGTGGCGGTCAAATTTTCAAAATTATCAAAGTTTCTTTTTTGCTGCATGTTTGTTTTTCTTTTCTTACGACCTAGGATAGGATGTGACAATAGAATTGCAACTGCCTTGTTGTTCCCTCAGTCGATTGCTTCGACGAGGTGGTGGCCAGTGCTTCCAAATATTTTTTATGCAAAATCCGCCGAATAGTATATGTAAAAAAATCATGTTTTCTCGTTCTTTTCTTCCATAGTTCGTAATAAAGGATGCTAAGTACTACCAGTAAAAAAATTACAGGAAGATGTAAGAGTTTTACTATGAAATTGGTAAAAAGTTGGTCAATAATGCTTCAAATCGAGTGTTTTAAATAAGCAGAACTCTTAAGAATCATGCATACATCATTTGCAGCCTAGCATAAGTTACTTTTACCCAAAAAATTAAAAAACAAGCTTTTGAATTATGTCATAAAATTCAATTTAATTACCCAGCAACACGGCCAAGGTAACAACAAGCTGCCCTTTTGAAAATGTGATACCGCCGATCGAAGTAATCGATTGTCATTTTCACCCAATCAGCAACCAGTACGATTTTGACAGAAAATCGGTACGATTTTTAATGACTAATTGGCACATCCTATCCTAGCTTACGACGAAAAATCAGCGGATGAGTAGATTTTTTTTATGCGCGGTACAATATTTTTTAACATACTGAATCGTCGTATTTCATCAAAGCAATTCCGAGATAAAGTTGGTTCGTTGCGTCAAGATACAGCTGCCTAGGATCGCATATCAGTCCCAAATAAATTTCCATCGTTTTCGAGTTAGAATCATTAACGATCATATTCATCGTAGTATTTGTTCCAGATGGAAAATGGCCGCATATGAGTCCAATTTTCCTTGATGATGGGACTCATAAGCGGTCATTTTCAAGATGGGATTGAGGCTTGATATTTGTTTCTCATTTTCTGCATTTGGTGTCATAGGCAGTACAGGGTAGGGCAATTAAAGTGCTACAATAGAATAAACTGAGAAATTGATCAAAACAAAAATATTATATTTCAAATTTAATTCAATTTCACAAGACAACATATCACTTTTTGAAAGCTGACTGGTCAAATTCATCTTTTTCGTCCTTGAGCTTAACCACTCGTTGCAGACGATCGAGGAACGCATCGTACGAGGCCAGCAGGTGCTCTTGTGTTTTTTTTACCAGATGTCACTTCAGGACTTGCGCAAAAAAATGTCGTTTTATAGCAGACGTGGCCTCCAACATACTCCAGGCAGCAAAAATCATAGGGTTCAGGTCCGGCGAACTCTCTAGTCGCTCTAAATTTGAAATGAAACCTGAAAAACCCTTAGATGGGATGTGCAACCCTTAGATGGTTTTTTTTCACTGTTTTGAGCCGGTGTTTAATCCTGCCGTAAGTACCAACCCTTGGTATCAAAATACAGACGTACCCACGGTTCGACGATGTTTTGTAGAACTATTTCCCAATACGTTTTTTGTATTATATTGTTTTTACTCAACCAACTTTACCAGTCAAAACAAAACCAAACAAAAACCAAAGCTGCCAAGGATTTATGACCAAACGGTCATTCAATTTACCATAATTATGAACATAAAGGCAAGAACACATGAAAGTCGTTAAATCACGTACAAATCAATTAAATAAATTCAAAATTAATTTATCAATGTTCAATTTGATAAATATTTATAAAAAGAGCCGTGAAGGCGACGATGCAAGAGGGCATACGGAACGTGAAAATCGCTGCGGGAATTAGAGCCATAGGCATTCTTGTGCGAAAAAATCGGAGCCATCTCCTTCGTCGAATCGGTCCACCATCCAGAAAAGGTGGGGCGCTGCTGCCTGGTGAATATTTCAACGCTGTGAGCTTTTCGCGCCCAAGAAGTTCAAAAATTCATTACGGTGCCTAATCAAATCATAATAAATAATCCCAATAATGATGGAAACGGGAGCAAACTTGCAACGCATTCATAAACGTTTCCGACGTCGGGATGACTTTGCCTACATATACTTTTCCTCTGCCTTCTTCGTTTCCTTCGGTCCACTCGCTTAGCTGGAGAACTGAGGACCGAAGGCAGATTGCAGCCGGAGTGACAAGACGACGGGGTGTAACGTGATGCGAAAAATATGTGCGGCCAGACAACGGACGTGCAGGAACCGTCTGGCGACGAATGGCGACGGAGTGCGGATGCCGGAGTTTGGATTTCGGAACAACGGGGTGCTTCGCGCGACTCCGTATGGGACTCCGGAGGCCTCGTGTTGCGGGATATATTGAGACTTGATGCAACAGAACTGGACTGGTAGAAATGAAAATTGAAAAAAGGAATAATTCACCTAATAATATAATCCGCATCCCTAAATGTTTAACTTCACTCAGTTTTAATGCAGTACATTTATTATGACGTACATCATACCAATACGCATTTTTACGTAAAAAGTTCTATATTTTTAAATTTTTGAAATGGCTGATTGGTGTTTTCTTTTCTCAAACCCATGATACAATATCTTTTCAACTGAAATGTAGAAGAAAGATAAAAATACCAATATCTATCTATGGGTGTTTTTTGTCTAATTTCTTACTCGGTGTTTGCTTCCCAAATCTTTACCAGAACCCAAACACCATCACAGTCAAGGTTAATGTGTTACATGATTATAAATCAGAAAGATCGTTCGCTCCGATCCTAATTCGGCTGGCGTCAGTGCACCATTTCCCATTGATTTCGAGGCAAGTCGTCATCAATGGACACTTGCCCTGGACTTGCCGTGCAGTTGACACATGATGTCATCCACGACGCGACGGGACGGGTCCGGACGGATCCATAAATGGCACGCAGCCCCGAAAACATACAAGAGCCCTTAAATAAATATGTTAAATGTTTTGCTGCTTCCGATGATGCCGATCGCGCCTTCATCGCGCAGTTTGAGGTGTGTGAAAAAGTGTAATTTTCCATCTTGAAAGTATTTGCGCCATGTTGCCTTCGGCGTGCAGATTCCTCCCGAAGTGGAGCCTGGGCGGCCGACGAAGGATGGCGACGGCAACGACGTAAGCAACGATTTTTTCTGGTGACTGTCGCGCAGTTGCGGTTGCAATTGCAGATCAATATTGACATTTGGCGACTTGAGAATTGAAACTTTTCTTTTGCGTTTTTTTTTATCTTTTGTACGGTTTCAAGCCGAAAGGGATTTTGGAAGGATTCCTTTCCATCGGAGGATTTAGGTTTTTGGAATGCTCTTTGTTCGGGTTCGGTAGCGAATTGTTTGAAAAAAATGTATACATATTTTCGCGACATTAATAAATTTATGTAAATTGCAGGTTTGTGAGAGCCAAAGGTGATAATATTCTCATGAAACTGAAGAGTGTTTGAATTGGATAAGTAATAATCCTTTTTTGATCCTTTTTGTTATTGTACCAAAGATTTTAGATTGAGGAAGGTATTTGTTGTGTGAGAACTTACCTGAAGCTGGTAAAGTTGTGGATTTACAGACCAATTACGATCAACAATAGAAAAGCAGCTATAAAACCTGATAAATCTGATATGATAAATATTTTGAATTATTTCAGATAACATATATTGCATTTCTTGCGGATTCCTGAAATTTCTGCAAATCTGGTTACAAATACAGAACAATCACTAACTTCTAGGACGTTTGATTCACTTTCAGAAATGCCAATAAATCGTAGCGTCCTCGTGTTCATTATTCTATACGGATGAGATTTGTGATTTAATAGACCTCAATATAGCCTTTTAGGTCTTTTAACTAGGACTTTTAACAATCCATCTTACCGTATTAAGATTGTCATAAACTGCACATTAACTTTTTTTTTATAACACACAATCAAAATAGTAAATTATGACAATTGCATTAGTTTGTGCAGAAAATAATCTTTTGCCATTTTACACTCATTTTTTTTTATTTCGTCAGACAATTGACAATATTACGTGTGTCCAAGCTATGAATGTAGCCGATGCTGCATTCTATCCAAATCCAAAAAAAATCGCGCCTAATAATGCCCGTTCTTTGAATTTGCCAACCATTAAATCATTACGCGATCCGCTTTTTTCCCAAGGGATAATTCACATGCCAAAAATCGATCCCGTTAGCAGGCCTGCACTCCAAAACCGACCAGGACTCAATTTCGGTAACTTGTTAGTCTAATTCCCACAGCACAGTCACTGGGACTTCCATCCTGGTGGCTTTATTTGTAGCTCTCCCTGCCTGCCCTGCATCAGGAGTGCAAATTTTTCGCATCATTTCGTTTGCTGCCACAGATCCTTAGAAGGCAACCCGCCCGAGCAGCCCGCCAAGCCGAGAAAAAAAAGACCCAGCAAAAACCGAAACTGTCCTCAAACTGTGAAATTATTCGCGTCACACATCTTTGCACCCAATTTCTGACTTGCCACGGGGATGACTTAGAGCGGAGCGGGGAGGACGACTGTTCACTGGATTTCCAGCCTGTAACATCATCATCACCGCATTGAATTTCGTTGTCGTTCGTCGCCCGCCTTACTCATTTCTTCAGAACAGCATCCATTGTGTGATGTCTGTCATATCTGTGTCATTCCTTCTGTGCGACGATCTGGTGTCATTAGAGTGGTTCAAAATCTTTTATGTTGTTGAAAAATCTCAAGGCAATCCCTGGTCTTATGCTGCAGCGACAGATTTGAACGAAAACTTGAACCACTCTAGTGTATGGCACCATAACGCACAAGACGACGATGGTGATGCGTACCATTAGCTACGTGTGTATTTTCGCCCATCCGACTTCCCTGTGGTACCTTCCCCAGTGAGTATCCGAGAAGACAAAAAATCTCATTAATTAATTATAATTTAAGGCGAAATGAGCCATGCGAAGGAAAGAGAGCATACGGTGAAACCCCGCAGCACTCAAAAGTCAGAAGCTCAGGGAATAAAGATGCTCTCTCGGCGCGTTACGGAGAATTAAAAATGTGACATATCAGAAATATGTTCTAATTGAATTTATTTTCCTTTTTTTTGTCAATCTTCTCGTGTTTTCATCCGCCACGTCGTCGGCCCGGAGAATTCCCTTAGTTGGATCCGTTGTACAGAGGATGACACGAAACAGACCCTTCAAGTAGTGAATTTTTCCAGTTTATAATCATCTGTCGTTTGCTCATCAGCTGAGGTGAATGCAAAATCAACCTGGACAGTGCGACAACCCACGATGGTGCCGGTCTCTGAATCTCCAGAAAATAAAGCCGATTTTTTTTTAATTTCATGTGAAAGGCTTAATGAATTGAAAATTGTCAAACTCAATTGTGAATGATATAAAACAACATAATTGTTCAAGAATTTCATCTTTTATTCAAATATGGACAATCGTTTGACAAGCTATTAAAAATGCAATAATAAAATCTAAGTATAAGGTAACGATTTGTTTATTGACCAAAATATCAAATAAGTATTAAAAATTTTCCATCAAAAATTAGTAGTAAAATGAAAAATAAAAATAAAAATAAACTCCTCGGATTTGTTAAAGAATGTTTTGAAAGTCATCAAAGTTCACCAAACATTTTTTTGATGCCCCTTCAAAATATTATTTTTAGGCAAAAACATCCGAGGAGGAGAGACAATTTTTTTTAATATTCGTATTGGCTTTATTCATAAATAATGAACACAAATTGAGTAGATTCGATGCTTAGAGCTTTACTTCACTTAGTTGCACGATTGATTGAGTGGTAACTGGAGCGGGTGCTAATCACAGTGCTTATGTCCAAAAGTAGTCAACCTGCGTGGAGAACATTGCTTTTGGCGCTTCCGATGCACTGCAATACTTCTCATAATAACCACATTCCTATGGAGATTTGACAGCTTTTTGCTCCACATTCAAACGGACAGCGTCCAATATGGTCAACGTATGAAACCATCAAACAATCCATCAATAGAAGTCCCTGCGACTCTTACATACCGAAACATATTTCTCGGCTGAAAGGAAAGTCGCTTCATAAATTATTGACAACAACTCCAACATTTTTATGACATTATGAATTATTAATTCATAAGACGGATTCATATTTGTTTTATTCATATTTTCCAGCCTGGCTCATTCTCGCAGTTTGATATCATTTTTTTGCTCTTTAGCCATCCTCGCCATTCCGTCATTTTCTTCCCATCTCCCTGGAGTCACACTTATGCTCAATAACCTTCGATTCTGGACGATTCATAAAGCTCCGCTCCCGACGACGCTCTATGGATGGGCTCCAGATTTCCTCGATGTCCACCCCATTCTCTATATCCCGCACAAGACTTAAAGTATGCAGTTTTGATAGGGTTGTAAAAATTTTAAACGTCATCTCAACATTTCAAGTTATGAATTTATAATTTCTTAATGACCGCAGAAGGGCCTTAATAAGTGGTTTCACAAATTTCAGCTACTTTTTATGGCGGTTTCTTAAAATTCGACGACGAACCCTATTTGGCACGATAAGTGGCATTTGCTTGGGTGCCTGCATAGTTTGAGTCTTCGACACAGAGCCATCTATCTTACCCGGGTGCAACTCCCAACAACAAAAGAGACTTCAAATAGCTCGAATTCTGTGCCAAGTGAGGATCCGAAAACTGCAACCAGAGGGACCAGAATTTATATACTTCTTAAAAATCGTTTGAGACAACTTGCTGCCATTTATTGTCTGAAGGCCTGATGGTCTCTTGCCTAACGGTTGAGGAGAGGACGACGCAGCGGTTTGCACTTTAAGTGGAATGGCATATTTTCAAAGAAAACAGTCAGTGCGCTTCGAGAGCGGCCTCACGGTGATAATATTGATGATGATTCCCGAAAAATATGAATTTGTGATAACGGCAGGACAGGCGGCAGGCCAAGGACCGTCCACCGCACCGTCGTCGTCGGTTCACCGTTCGCCATTCGTGTGCCCTGCCTCTCTATGGTTTGACTTTTGAGAGTCTTGTGAGCACTTTGTCGATGCTTGCTCTGGTCGAGGTGACACCAAGGTGGGGTAGCACCAGTTGGCTGGTGTGGAGTGTGAACGGAAACATAATAAATCATTTCAGAAATTTTCAACTTCTTACTCGCGGGAATTTTGATTTCATGGGAGAGCTTCGTTTGAGTGAAAAGTTTAGTTTAAAAGGTTTTCTTTGACTTATTTAAATCTTGAGTTCTATCGCTTGGTGACGATTGCACTGATTATAATAATCAGCCCTCGATAATGGTATTTATTGAGGTGTATAATTTTAGATGTTGATGGTAACTATTGGTAAAGTAATTGGTATGTTAAAAAATACGATTATTTGGGATGTATCATTTATTTTCTTTCTATTTTTTACCATTTTGATAAATAGGTATGTGCATGGCCGGATTTATGGGGGGGCGGGGGTGCCGTGGCCCCGGGCCGCCACAAATCTTAGGTACCAAAACCAACCTTTTTTGTACATTTTGGGGCCCCCACATACCGTCGGCCCCGGGGCCCTCTTCCGGCTAAATCCGGCCCTGGGTATATGCATTTCTTTGCGTCTGCATGTGGAATCTGAATTGCACGTGTGACAATTTCTTCATCCACATTTAAATTTTCGGTTAATTTCTTGTTCTTAAAAAATATGTATCTGGATTATGCGTATTTATTACATAGTTTTTTATTTTTATAAATTCAACGAGTAGAGAAACATAACCAGGAAATATCAAAGGATTTTTTTTCTAAAACGGCATATGAAGCCATTAAAATTTGCCATGGGTGCGCATTTTATTCAACAGTACGATGTCGACTCGTTCCACTCATTCCACATTGATTGCCTCGCAATATTTCTTCAATCATCGCAACAACCTCTAAATGGAAGCTTTTGGTGTGCTCTTCATGTCTTGTGAACATTGCGATTATTTCCGTTTTCGTTTTGACCATGTTAAAGTGATTTTCACTCTTTGGAGTGCATAAAAACATTGTTTCCCCTGAAAGTCGTTGCTCTACAAAATTCTTGAATTTATTACAAATCATTACTGCTTTGCATAACGAAGTTATTGAAGTCCATGTTAGACCTAACGGAACCGATAGAGTTAAGATGATCCTGAATGCAATTCATATCGAAACGCCGGTCTGGTGGTAGATATATTACTCCTGTGCTAAAAAATCGATCTGTCGTTGACATTTTAATCCATAAAAGCTCCAATGCTGTGCTCGTCAATGTAGAACAAACGCACTGGCATTGCTTTTTACTCGGATAGATTTCATCAATTTTTCGGTCCATCTCAATTTCCAGAACTCTCTACATAGCACCTGATTTTTCGTAGATTTTTTGAAGATTTTTTGTGTGGAGTTAAGTTAATGTTTCATTAAATACAAAACCCAGAAACAAGTGAAAAAAGCGTTTAAATCGACACCAGTGTTGCTACTAAAACTCCTCCTTGTATTTGAATATTTCAAGGTTATGCAGTGAAAAACATGGTTGTACATTTGAATTCATGACTATTTGACATTCGTGACAAAACAAATTTTAATTTTTTTAATATAAATTCTAATATAAACATAAATTGCTTTTGCGCCACGCCTAAACCACATTGTCTGCAATTTTGCCAGGACTCCTTAATCATCAAAAATAAACTGATAGACGTATGGAAGTTGTTTTCGAAACATGTTCGAAATGTGAACCGTCGAACTTAACGTCTGAACCGTCGAACTTAACGTCAAAGCCAAAGATGATGCTGTTAAGTATTTCACCAAATTCGCCGCATAATTGTAGAACTCCTAAAAGTTTTTGGTTGTTTGTGAACTCTGTTAATTATTTCACCAAATGCGCCGCATAATTGTAGAACTCCCAAAAGTTTTTGGTTGTTTGTGAACTCCAGACGAAAGGAAGTAGATCTACCTTCGTACTTGTATCTTGAGGAAGAATTAACCAGTTCCGAGTTGGAAAAGGCCACCACCGATCAAGTAGCTGCTGCAAATTAGTTTACACCAAACAATGCATTGCAGTCATTTAGATTTACATGCGTTTTTAATCGATAAGTATGTCGTTCTATTAACAAGAAGAAAACTGAAAAGCTCGTAATATATGCTTTTATAGTTGTTCGTTATCTTTTGAGAGCGATTTCTGCAAACCCTGGCCAAAAGTAATTTAGGGGTAATGACGGCTTTGGCAGGTTTTGCTCAATTATTGGCAGGGGGTTTTTTTATGACTGATTATGCTCAAATTTGGCCTAAACATTCTTTGCATATCAAAGAATATTGTGGCCTAATTTCATAAAATTCGGTCGACAAAAACCCCCCTGCCAATAATAGAACAAAACCTGCCAAAGCCGTCTGTTCCCCTAGTTGTGTTAGCAGCGTTATTCTTAAATTATTCAACTATCACTTTTAAATTTATTTCTAGTATGTTTATATTTTCCCGAGCATAATTGTATAGCAAAATAAGCTCAATGTTTGTTAAAGTTATGGGTAAGTCGCCATCCAATAATTTCTGCATACTTGCAAGAAGAAAAATGTAATATGAACTTGACAGAAAATGTATATCCGATAAGATGAACTTACCAGTTAAAATGATCTTTTAACAAAGTGTACGAAACCCATAACCCATCTTTTCACTACTAGCTCTTCAACAGCCATGGCAAAAAAGATTCAGCGACGTGGAAAATTTTCATGCGGCGGCGCGCCGAATATTTTTTGACGGCGGCGGCGGCGCACAGATCTACATGGAACCTGCCCTCCTGGAATGTGAAAATCCTGACTAAGCGGGTAGTTAGCGAATTAGAACAATTATTTAGCACAGATGATGTAATACGAGCTTTTCAATTTTCTTCTAGCTAATAGAACGACATACTTATCGATTAAAAACGCATGTAAATCTAAATGCATCGCTTGGTGTAAACAAATTTATCAAACTTGTACACAAGTGCGAAAAAACAGAATCAGATAAGCAGCACCCACTGAGAAGTGATGATTCTCGCTTTGTTCTTGCTCATTTTATGTTGGGGACCGCACAGCTGTGTAAACATGCTGAAATGCATCATCAGAACCAGCGCTCCCCGCGTTTGGAGCTTTTTTTTTAAAGAAATTTACAATAGAGTATAGCCTTACGAATCAGTTTTTTATCATGACAGCCTGTGAAAAAAGTCTCTCACGGTATACTACATATCGTATATCTACAGAGATGATAAGTGAGAGACTTTTTCATTCTCTTTTGGATTTAATCTCTGATTTTGGCATTGTTTTTGACAGATGTCTAATCAGCCTTATTGGTTTTTCGGTGTTTTGTCTGAAATTATTTCAGAATGCCATAACAAAATTCATTCAATATAATTTGGAATCACAATTTTTTATTTTTTATTTCTCATAAACTCCATTTGAAAATACTTCACCCTCATACCGTTTTTTTAATTTCTTCATAAATTGTGTTGGTAATTCTTTCGAGAATATCTTTTGGAAACCCATCGGGAAATCCACCCGAAATTATTTCAAGATTCATCCAGAAACTTCCACAGTGATTCAAACAAGGTTTTTTTTTAATTCTTCCAGGAAATTCATTGAGAAATGAAACAGAAATCTCATTGAACATTCCCACATTAATTCATCCTATAAATTCTATATGGATTTCAACCAAAAATCCTTTTGCGATTTTTTTCAGGAACTTCTTTAAGATATCCTTCAGGACTTGTGTCATGGGTCCTTTTAGGAACTCCTTCGAATATTCCCACGATAATTCTATCGCGAATTCCGTCTGGAGGAATATACCGAAGCTGTTCCTGGAAGATTTTTAAGAAATTTCTTGTTGAATTTCAAAATATATTTCAGAAGCAATTTTCCGAGAAATTACTTGGGAAATCTATCCTAGTAGCACAACGCAGATCGATTTTGTTGCGGCAGCTCCAATGTGACTGGATTTGGTCGCATATGAGTCACAGTGACTGGTATATGACAAGTGTGCTACTCGGGTATTGAGGGATTTATAGAAAAATTCTAGAAATAATTGCTGCGGAAAATCCAGGAGTAACTCGAAGAAGATGAGGCAAGTGAATTAGAGTAAGAATTTCCAGGAGCGAAATTTTGATGGAAGTGCCAGGAAAAAAACAGGAGACTTTCGGAAGTAATTTCTGAAAAAGTTTTTTGTAGGAATTGCCAAAAGAATTTCAAATATTTATAGTCTCCTAGGAGTTTTCGTGTGTATTGGAATTTGTTCAGAAATGACCAGGAGAATTTCTGGAAGAATTACTGAAGAATTCCAAAACGATAAGGGGTTTTTGGGCGAAATGTTTTGGGGAATACCTGGAGAGATTTTTGGGTTCATTTCTGGAGAAATTCGTAGAGAAAAAACTGGCGGACATTCTATTCGTTATAAAATCTAAATAATCCATAGGTATTTTTCTGAAGGAAGTCACGGAAGAAATTTTGTAATAGCTCCTTTGTAATTTCTGGACTCCACATTACAGGGAACTTCGAGGAATTGTAGGATCTTCCGAAAAAAAAATCTTGCAAGAATCTCTGATGGAATTAGCTGAGAGACTTCTGGGCGAACTCCCTGAAGAACTTCCAAAGGAATACCTGGAGTAATATTCCGAAGAAATTCTTGAAGAAACTTCATGAGGAATTCCTGGAGGAATTTTGGTTGAACTTTTGTAGGTATTCAGGGAAGAACTCTTGGAGGAACTTTCCGCGGAATTCTTGGAGAAACTTCTCATACATAACATACAGGCTAATTCCAGGTGAAACCTTTGGAGCAACTTCTAAAACATCATGTAGGAACTTCCGTAGGATTTTCAGGATGAAATCATGGAAAACATTTTGAAGGAGTTCCTGGAGAAACTTCCGTAGTAGTTTCTAGAGGAACTTTTGGAAAAATTTCTGGATAAACTTCTGTAGGAGTTCCTCGAGGAACTTGTTGAGGAACTTCCAGAGGAATTTCTGGAGGTTCGTGGAGAAACTTCCGGAGGAGTTCGTGGAGAAACTTCCGGAGAAATTCCTTGGCGATTTAGAAATTGGCGAAATTCACACGATGGATAAAAGTGAAGACTGTCTTCAGCAAAATTGCTTGAAATTAACTCCCCTATCAGGGAAAAATATCAAGCATGGGCGATTAAGGCCCTACGACAATCTAGAACGTCATGAACACGGTGAAGTTACGAAAGAGAATATATTAGGCGTATTGGCAGCGCATTGTACTGTTTCAAAATAAGATTTTCATTCGAACGTATCCGTAGAGTTACTGTGATGTACATTAAACTATTTTTTAACTTCCTTGGACGTCCGAGACCTTCCAAACTATCCTTGAATTCAGAACTTGAAATCTACAGCCGCAAAAAACCTTTTTTTCGTTACTCAAAGTTTTTCATCTTATAGAAATTGAGAAAAGCACTGCAAGGTAATTCCGAGACATTCTGGGTTATTCAAACTATTCTTGAGTTCAGGGCTTAAGATCTACAGCTGCTTAAAATATTTTTTTTCGGTACTCAAAGCTTCGATATGCATTCAATTAAATCTATTACATCTCTTGAGAGATCAACAGATATCGTAAGATCGTTTTGGGATATTCTACGTTATCCAAACTGTCCTTGAGTTCGGAACTTGAGATTTACAGCTACAAGTAAATCGTTTTTCAGTACTCAAAGCTTCAATATGTATTCAATTATATCCATCCTGGAGGAACTTTTGGAGGAATTCCTGGAGGAACTTTCGAAGGAATTCGTGGAGGAACATTCGGAGAAATTCCTGGAGAAACCTCCGAAGATATTCGTGAAGGAACTTCCGGATAAACCGCTGGAGGAACTTCCGGGTGGAAACCTTGATGAAATTTCAAACGAACTCGTTGAGTAACTTCCGAAGAAACTCTGGAGAATTTTTGACGTTTGAAATCCATTCACGTCGACCTACGCCGTCGCGCTGCCGATCACCAATGGCGTAACGCTGCCGCTGGCTGAAAATGATGTATCACGCCGCCGCCGGTAAATTTCCAATCGGCGCACAGGTCTTAGTTACATGATGAGTGGAAGATGTCGAAGTTTATACAGTTGAAAAATTACGTCCAAAGTTTTTTGGCTTTTTTCAATCCCCCTTCCCCTCTTTGTGCATTTGTTTATCTTTTCGGTAAACCATTTTTTATTAAAAGAGTGAAAATTAATTTGCTTATTATTAATAAATTTGAACTATTCTTTGTTCAAATTTGAATATTTTTTAAAATAATCAAATGGCTCTAAAATGCAATGAAATATATTATTTAATAGTTACACATCACAAGAGCCGAGACCCTCTCCCCTCCACCAGTCACAAACTGTCGCAAATCCCAGACCCCCTTCCACTTTTAAACCTTGGACGTAATTCAATCATTTGTTTGAGAAACTGCATAAGTCCATTTTACACTATTTCGAGAAAACTACAAAAAAACTGTTTTTGAACAAATTTGCACCGAATCTTTCGATTTCTTCGATACAGTTCAATAGTTTTTGGCAAAACTCAACACCCTGTGGTACTGGTAAAATGTAAGCAGTATTCCACAATTGCTCTTCAAAGTACGTGGATATATGTAGTTTCTCAAACAAACGAAAATGTTTTCATACATTCCTGAACAAAAATTTTTTTTTCGTATTTTTTGCCAGAATACGCATTTATGGACGAGGATTCAGAATATATAAAAATCTCATTTTGGCCAAAAATGTTACATATGCATTTATTCAGCTGAGTTGATTGGTATGTAACAATGTTGGTTTCCGATATATTTTGACGTAGGACTACGTCTGTGTTTTCTATATTGGGGTACACTTTACGATTGCGAAAATCTGGGACCGTCACGAAAATATGATAGACTTTAAACTTTAATATCTAAGCCGTTTCTCGATGGATTTTCAATTTTTTTGGACCATTCGATCAAGGATGAGTCAACGCTTCTTTGTATTTATTTGAAAATACTGATTTTTAACTATTTATTATCGATAATTGATAAAAAGTTTGGAAATAGGTAAACAAACCAATCACGTACATGCATCACTAGCACAGACATCAAAAATCAATCACTTGCGGGTTTGGATCTAATCCTCAGTTTGAACAAAATTTTACGCATAGCAGACGCATCAAAGCGATCGTAGCGGAGCAGCATCACGGAGGCGCTATTAACATTTTCAAAGAAAATCCATCGCATTGGTGGTGGTACTCGATGTGTTGCTGCAGATCATTCAACCTCAACGAACCAGAATTTCATATGAAGAAAAGGTTGACCATAAAAATAGCACTGTGGCGATTCAGCACCGCCAGTGCCGATGCTGAATATTTATTACAAATTGTGGTGTCAGTTGGAAAGGAACATTTGGAAAAGAAAATTGGTTCTTCTCAGGACCAACATTTTATGAAAAGAAAGAGTTAATTGCGAAAATGGACTGTTTCGGTGGCATCGAGTTTGGCGTGGTAGCTTGGTTGCTGTTAGTGATCCCATTCATTAAAATTTTTACATCATCTCCTCCGACGCGCTATCAAATTCGCTATTTACGATTGAGTTTTGAACTTTGAAGAAAGTTTATTTCGGATCAACTTTCTTTTGTATAAAATCCATGAAGACGCCACCTTTGTGAAAACTATCTACCTACAGCAACTACCCATTAGTGAACGTCGCTTGGACAGACAGATGTCAAGAGATAATGTTTGGTAATATGAAGAAACTTCGTCTTGAGTCAAATTTCTGTTGTCATTCCTCGCAACAATACGCATCTTAGATAAACAACATCTCATAACCAAATTCAGAATCTTTCGAGAAAGTTTCATTGGATTCTTAGAATTCATAATTCTCCGAACGGTCCGTTGTCTGTGGAAACCCGATCGAAATGGCTCGCGCGCGCGGAAAAGCGGCTTTCTTATATCTAATGAAGTAATCCCATTAGCCCCGCCCCTTCATTAATCGTTATGAGTGCACATTATATTTACACCATATCAGCTCACAAAGGGGCGGGGCTTACGGGTTTAATTTATTAAATACAAGAAAGCTGCTGTTTGGCGCGCGCGAGCCATTTTGATCGAGATTCCACAGAAGGCGGTTGGACATTCGATGCAGCGAAGCGGACACAGCAGCACGAAGTGGGTGGCAGTGTGGCAATGCTACAAATTTGCACAAGCGATTGGATGCAGTTAGTTATTGGAATGGGAATTGGAAAGAGAAAATTGGTTCTTCTCAGGACCAACATTTTACGAAAAGGAAGAGTTAATTGCGAAAATGGACTGTTTCGGTGGCATTGGGTTTGGCGTGGTGGCTTGGTTGCTGTTAGTGATCCCATTCATTAAAATTCACTACATCATCTCCCTCCGACGCGCTATCAAATTCGCTATTTACGATTTATCTCATAATCAAATTCAGAATCTAGCGAGAAAATTTAATAGGATTCTTAGAATTTGTCATTCTCCGAACAATCCGTTGTCTGCGGAATCCCGATCGAAATGGCTCGCGCGCGCCGAAAAGCAGCTTTCTTATATCTAATGATGTAATTTCATTAGCCCCGCCCCTTCATTAAATGTTATGAATGCACATTATATTTACTTCATATCAGCTCACAAAGGGGCGGGGCTTACGGGTTTAATTTATTAAATACAAGAAAGCTGCTGTTCGGCGCGCGCGAGCCATTTTGATCGGAATTGCACAGAAGGCGGTCCGACATTCGATGCAACGAAGCGGACACAGCAGCACGAAGTGGGTGGCAGTGTGGCAATGCTGCAAATTTACACGATTGGATTGGATGCAGTTAGTTATTGGAATGGGAATTGGGAAAAGAAAATTGGTTCTTCTCAGGGCCAACATTTTACGAAAAGGAAAAACATTTTGCGAAAATGGACTGTTTCGGTGGCATTGGGTTTTGCGTGGTAGCTTGGTTGCTGTTAGTGATCCCATTCATTAAAATTCACAACATCATCTCCCTCCGACGCGCTATCAAATTCGCTATTTACGATTGATCTTATAACCAAATTCAGAATCTTGCGAGAAAATTTAATAGGATTCTTAGAATTTGCCATTCTCCGAACGGTCCGTTGTCTGCGGAATCCCGATCGAAATGGCTCGCGCGCGCCGAAAAGCAGCTTTCTTATATCTAATGAAGTAATTTCATTAGCCCGCCCCTTCATTAATCGTTATGAGTGCACATTATATTTACACCATATCAGCTCACAAAGAGGCGGGGCTTATGGGTTTAGTTTATTAAATACAAGAAAGCTGCTGTTCGGCGCGCGCGAGCCATTTTGATCGGAATTGCACTGAAGGCGGTCCGTCATTCGATGCAACGAAGCGGACACAGTAGCACGAAGTGAATGGCAGTGTGGCAATGCTGCAAATTTACACGATTGGATAGGATGCAGTTAGTTATTGGAATGGGAATTGGGAAAAGAAAATTGGTTCTTCTCAGGGCCAACATTTTACGAAAAGAAAGAGTTAATTGCGAAAATGGACTGTTTCGGTGGCATCGGGTTTGGCGTGGTAGCTTGGTTGCTGTTAGTGATCGCATCCATTCAAATTTACTGCATCATCTCCCTCCGACGCGCTATGCCGATGCAGCGGAGCGAACACAGCAGCACGAAGGCGCTCTGGTAGCATTTTCAAAGGAAAACCATCGAATTGGTGGTGGAAGTCTGCGTTGATGATCGTCATTCAACCTCAACAAACCAGCATTTTATGTGAAGAAAGGGTTGATTACAAAAATGACGTCTGTTTCGATCCCGTGCTATGCAGTGGCGATCTTAGTCTGGCGATGAGTGGCGTCTCATCGAGTGGTCGTCGAGCAATAACAGCACGAACTGGAATTCTAACCCTAAAGTTTCGACGAGCATTGGGTTGCAGTTAGTTATTGGAAAGGTGCATTGGGGACACAAAATT
This sequence comes from Armigeres subalbatus, assembly GCF_024139115.2. NCBI lineage: Eukaryota > Metazoa > Arthropoda > Insecta > Diptera > Culicidae > Armigeres > Armigeres subalbatus. The sequence continues at coordinate 220,226,919 of NC_085140.1, forward strand.
GTCCTTCTCAGGACCAGCATCTTCTGAACAGAAAGGGATGATTGCAAAATGGACTGTTTCGGTGGAATCGGCGTTTGGCGTGATAGTTCGGTTGCTGTGAGCGATTCCATTCATTCGAACAAATTTGTTGCGTTGTCACTCACCGACGCGCGCTTATGATTCTGCTATCGAAGGGTAACTTTCTGTCAACGCCAAACTATTAATTTTGACTTGGATGAACATTCTTGCATCCCGGTTTAAACTACCCTTGTGTAAAATAATGGTACTGTAAAGAACCGATATGTTTCCAATAATGGAGCTTTTCAATCCTCAACTACAACAAAACATAATCAAAATCTTGTGAGGAAATTCCATTTGACTGCTACTGACGCCATCCATTTGAACAAACTCATTGCATCATCTCCTTCTGACGCGCGCTTGTGGTTGTGCTTAAAAAGGGCAACTTTCTGTCGTCACCAAACGATGGTAACCCGGAAAAAAAATCGATATCATTTCTAATGATTAACGAAACAAAACCAATGAATCTTGCCAGAAAATTTCACTTTCCGTCGATGACGGCCAAATCGATGAAGACACCACCTTAGTGAAAAATGACGTTTAGCTGCCTTAGTTTTTCAAATGGCGCATTATTAAAACAATAAATCTTTCCAAAATCGTCATTGTCGTTTAAACAGCTGAACAGTCTATTTGTCTGGGTAAACAATTTTCCCAACGGTCAAAACCTCTTCTTGGATAAATAGTTTAAGTCCTGAAAAGGACTGTTTGTAATTTATTCTTCAAGTCCCGCTCACTTTGCCACCAGCGCTATAGAAAACGATGCATGTATGCTTCCATCGCCGGCGGAAGTCGAACGTTGCAAATTAATATATTTGTGTTAGGTTTCGCGCCACCTCCGATTCTGCTTATTTTTCCATTATTTCGGACATTTGTGAGCATAATGTCTTCTAGGATTCTGATGATATCCACTGAAAGATAGACGAGTGGCTTCAGTGGCGATACGGCCGATGAGTCGTTTCTTTTCCACGGCTGGTTCATCCAACTGGGAGCTACTTTCAGTTTCTTGATTCGGATGACCTCCGAGCAGTTTGCACAATGCTAATAAATTGATACAAGTTATGATGAAAAATACCCTCCATTTCGTATAGCTACGTAGTCCTACGTCACCTTTGCGTACAACCCGATTGGGCTGCACCTTTGAGTTTTTAAAGATTTTTTCCATCGTTAATATCGTTGAAATGAATGTATTTAAAATAGGTGGCCTTTGATATAAGATCCTATTTTAAAATTATTACATGATTAAGAAACTACAAATTATAATTCAATTCTTACCACTTTTGGTGACGTGAGAGGCATGTATCGTGGACTAATTTTGTCGCTGTGCTGAGTATATTTGAATTATCTAACTTTGCTACAACAAAAAATTCAGAAGCAAATTTAGAAAACATGTGCAACACAGAGGGCTAATATTTTTAAAACGCGAAAATGATTCGTTTCTATTGAATTTTTGTGTCAATTTCGGTCGTTTTATGCGTTCTATCAGAAAAGTTTTTCTCGAAAGAATAAAATGTTTGGAACAGGGTACATGTAACGCCTCTGCCACAGAAAAATATGAATAATGAACATGGCAGAATTGTGTTTTGTTTCAATAAGTTTGCTTTATAGTTATTACTTCTTAGTGTAAACATGCAACTAATGTAATGAATATTTCGGATCAATCATTTGACGTTCCCATTTGTTCTTATTCGGGCGAGAATTCAGAGTTGGATGCGGTATATTATATTTTTTGATAAATCTAGCTTTTACTGCTCTTGGGCTATTGATCGCAGGGTTGAAAAATGTCTTTGCGTGTCATTTGCCTAATTTATCCATAACTTTTTTTTTCAAAATCAATTGACAGATTTTTGTTGAACTTGTTATGTGTGAGTGTGCCTATAATTTTATTTGGCAGAACATACTCCAAAACCTACCGCATGAGAGCTACATTCGTGGCTAACTACATTAATGCCATATTGCATTTCGTTACCTTCTTGTAATTTCGCTCTCATGCCCTCACTTAGAGGATATAGCATAACTCAAGCGTTTAGGTGTTTAAGATTTCTGAAAAAAGTTACCGGCAAATTATTCAAATATCTTGAAGTGACATTTTCATCTCTGGTTGGACAACTTTCTAAGCATCTACATATTTCGCAGAAGTCGGTACTCTTGTCTTCATCACCAGAAACAGTTTTACTTTCATCCGTCAACATTGTTGCATAATAGTTGAGCTAAAACCCTGGAGCGAAAAAAATGTTTATTTCGTGAAACTGGCGAAATTATTTTCACATTGAATCTCCTTTAGACGGGCACCTTCTGTAACTTCCGTCGGCGATGGCAAACACCATTCTGAGAAGTTCACATTTTGTTGAAAAGTTTATGTGATCTGCAAAAAACAGCTGCAACTGGGACCACAAATAGTTCTTTTGTTTCAAAACTTTGGAGAATAATTCAATTTGTGGATTTCGCGTATGTTTGATTGATTTGAAGCTATTTCAGCATCTTGCCATTAATGAGTCTTTCTGGCACAGTTTTGTCATTGAAACTTTCGGTACATTCTTTTTGAAACCCCACATTCATTCACCTGGCTTAATTGTTGTACCAGAGTTATTGATTTTGTTGTGAATCGGATAATTGTTATTGGTTAAAATGATTTTCTTTGGTATTTTTACCGCCATAATTAAGATAACTAACCTTTGAATATTTAGTTTTTCGTGATGTATCAATATATACAATGGCGATGGGGTCATCTCCATCCTAGATCGATAAATCATGTCACGTCTTCAGTGTTCTAAGCATGTGAAAGTTAAAAAAATGCATTAATCCCGAATAAAAAAGTCCAATACAATTACAATAGAAATTATTGTAACAATACGATAAATTTAATTGTAATTACATTTAACTCTATTGTTGCTCACAATAGAATAACAATTAAGAATATTGTTTTCCACCATAAATCCTATTGTAAATGGAAGTTTTACAATAGAAAATAGGGGTTGTTAGTTACCGTAACAATAAAAAAATCGTTTATTTCTCGAACAAATTTTTCCAATTATAATAGAATTTATTGTAATTCTATTGTCAACATTTTTCTGTCAATAGATTATATTGTACGTTTTTTGGAACTACAATAAGAAAAATTAAATGGTACAATAGAAGAACAATAGAATTGATTGTTCATAAATAAAATGTATAGTAATTTTATGATATTTTAATGTAGTTCTATTATATTTTCTATTCGGAATATGACGGAGACGATTATATGCAAATTATAGCACTTCTATCGAGGTCAATGTGTGTCATAGTGAAGCTCAAGAGAAAAACAAAACGACAACTAAATGTCGTGAGCAAACGAATCGGAAATAGATTGACGTTGGCGTTGGTTTCTAAAGCTCAGTCTATGTATATCGATTATTGCCACCTTCCGTCGACAAAGTGCGTAGCATACGTGAACGTGGGTACCTACATAGGCGCCGCCGCAGGAAGTTACCCAGAAACACGTGCGTTCGTGTGAAAGGATTTATTGTGGAAAGTTGTGACTCATTGTGTCGAGAGTGGATGGGTTCTCTTCGTTTCAGCCGGTAGGAACCGAAGCGCCTTTAATTTAAGACACCTTGAAGGCTGCTCCACACGTCTGGGCCGTGGTAATCGATACGGTCGCAAACAACCAACCGGCAAGGCGGGCAGGGGGTAAATGAGTACGAGGCAAAGTGCAGCAAAATGATGAATTATCCATTTGTCGATAGTAATATTTATATCTCAATTAATGTAATTTATTATTTATTATGATTTATCCGCTCCGATGGCGAATCGAGGTAGAATCTAAGAAAAGAGGTGATGAGGGAACGCCTCGGTAAAGTGCGAAAACATCTGACAGGGTTGCTTGGATAAGAACATATCGCCGAGCAGCTCCGAATCGTGGGCAAGGGCTACTACGTTGCTCTATCCAGGCAGGAAGGGTTCTCGAACTGATTGATCGAAACTAGCTCGAGGCTGCGTCGATTGGAGCCCATAAATTCAGCCACGGTTAGCTCGGTAGGTATCTTGCGCGCCTGCCGATGCGTTCTCTGGGCGGCTGGCTGATGGCTGTTGCATTCGATGACTTGCGGAAGAGCGTCGACGTCGGCGAGCAGAAATCGCCGCCGGGCGCGATGGTGGTAATAACAATATTCGCCGAAATTTATTGTTGTTATTATAAACAGCTTCAACAGGGAAAAAAGCATTATTAAGATCGGTGACGGCAGTAGAAAATTATGTAAATATTTATGGGGGTAAAATTCAAATTTTTCATCGCAGCACATTTTGGAAGAAGCTTTTGAGACAAATTTGCGCGCCGGTAAAGCCGTTCCAATGTGCAGAAAAACGTATTAACCTGGAACTTGGATTGTGAACTAAATGAGTCTTAAGTGGGACATATTTAGTGGGAAACGATTAGTGGAGGAATCCAGTCGTCTCACTGTTGACCCTATCTAATTGAACCTGACGAAGGGCAGGTGAAACGAGAACCGTTCAGGATCGGCCTGGAGGCTATATGTGAAGCGCCGAGATGTGATCTAAAATCCAGAAGAAATTATGCTTTTCGGTCGTTATCGATCGGAGTGTCCCGGCGACTTGCTAGAAGGCCACTGGAATAAACGCACCATATGAGGCGGGAAGACGGACAGTCTCAGCGATAAGGAGGAGTTTGGACGTAAGAAGTTTTCTTTTTTTTTCAAGATCGAGAAGAAACAAAATAGGGGAGACAGAGATGACAGAAGGTACACGACAGACGATAAATCATTCCCATGTCCTCGAAAACCAGTCTGCGAAACCGGAGCATAAAGTCGCAGTGCGTTCATAAATATAAATCTAGTGCTGGAGGGATAACATCAATATCTCCCGGTACAACAACCGCGAGATGAGAAAAAAATACTTATAAAACTTTCATCACATCAAAAAATGATATCATTATCATTGAATGTTATCAAAATATTTCAATAAATTGTCAATAAAACGATTTATCTCAACAAATTTATCTTACATTTATAATGTATGGCTGGGATTGTGTTCTGGTTTACTCGCCGTTTTCCTCGTTCGGTCGTTTTTCTGCCCTGCCACGTCGGGGCCGGCGCACGATGCGTTAAGTTGTCCACGGTTGTCAGTCGCAGCAATGACTCTCTGGCGGTTTCAGTTTGGCATATGGAGAAGTCAGTGCGCTATCAATGAACTGCTTGGTACAGGATGCGCCAAATGAACATTTTGATCTCTTCTGCAGAATTAGAATCCATTTTGTTTAATATTTGGAAACTAATCTATTATTATTATTATTACCATTTATTGTTTGTTTATTGTTGTTTTGTCGTCGCGATCGACGCTAGAAGGACGACGCTCACACTTCGACCTTACATATCGTACTCATCAGCATAAGGGCCGGGAACTATGGCTTTATTTCCTATCCACGGGATTTTTCGTCCTAGAAAATGTGAACAGCGCTGACTGGGATCGAACCCGGGCCCACTGGTGTGAGAAAGCAAGCACGCTCAACACCTAACCACCAGCATCGTTGGACTAATCTATTATCTGCTAAATTATTCTGCTGTGCTTCATCAGGAAACAATTCGTTGCGTTTTTTATTCAACATGTACTTCACATTTCATAGATCTAAATATAATATATTTAATATTAGATATATTTTTTCGAAGTTATATGAAACGTGAATCTCAGTAAAAATGCAGTTGGGTTTAAATTTTAAAAAAAAATCTAAGTTTCGTGGCAATCTTCTCTCCACTTTCAGCGTAAATTGTTTCATAGCCTTTGAACCCATTTAAATTTTAAAAGATTGGTAGTTATTAGGACCAAATGAATGTGTAAAGGAAAGATTAAAAAAAAATAACTTCATAATACATAGCCAAAATTCGAACTCAACTTGTTACGCATAAATCGGCTAACGCTTAGTTTCAAAAAGTGTGTATACAATGGCTAGACATGCCGAAAAAAAAACAAAAAAAGATTAATAAAACTTATTCCATTCAGAATATCTGAATAATTCTAGAAACCTGCATAAAACATTATTAAAATAAGCTAAGTGACAATTTCAGCGATATTAAACGATTTGTCAATAAAATGAGGTACCAAACCAGTAAGAGTGCCACAATTTCGCAGCCTTTTTAGAATGTGAGGGTAAAAAATTTCGCGCTAAAATTTTGATGGCAATCCTTATTGAACACCAAAATAGATTAAATTTACTGTATTAATACGAATTGGAATTAAATATTTTTATAAAATCACTTCATTTTATGACTTTTTTGTGAAAAACATGTTTGTTCATAGTACAAAGTAGATGTCCATATGGTTTAGCATTAAGGACAAACACTGTGTTATTGTAACTAACAAATGACAATTGTCATAACGACAGCATCTGTTTTCTACCGTCTAAGACGAATTAAGTACTGTCCATTTAATTCCACCAGTTAATTTTCGTTATCTTTGCAGATACGTATTTCGACCACAACTGTGTGGTCGTCTTCAGTGTCTCATACTTGACTCGACTCAAGCTTAATATATTTTTCTGATCTGTTTTCTGTCAAAAGATACATCTTCTTCTTCTTATTGGCATTACATCCCCATACTGGGACAGAGCCGCCTCGCAGCTTAGTGTTCATTAAGCACTTCCATAGTTATTAACTGCGAGGTTTCTAAGCCAGGTTACCATTTTTGCATTCGTATTATCATGAGGCTAGTACGATGATACTTTTATGCCCAGGGAAGTCGAGACAATTTCTAATCCGAAAATTGCCTAGACCGGCACTGGGAATCGAACCCAGCCACCCTCAGCATGGTCTTGCTTTGTAGCCGCGCGTCTTACCGCACGGCTAAGGAGGGCCGAAAGATAAATAGGGGTGCCTAAAAGCGAACCTAGTAATTATGTTCCTAAATTATATTGTAAAATAGAGTGCTTATTTTTAATTGTGCTAGTTAAAAAATACTATATGCAGCATTTGGTTTGTGAACTGTTGATATAAACAAAAATTTTATGCCTGCGGGAGAATTAGTTTACTTCTTTTTCACTAAAAAAATCAAAAATCTTGTGCTTGAGAACACACATTCATACATACACCACTTAGTAAGACGAGAAACTAATCTTGCGTTTTTCCCGTTTGTATCTGCGCATCCTGTTTTTGTTGATTTACTCAGTTGCGCATCGATCACGCCGCAGTGAGCCTTCGTCTCATAGCGTCATCACTTGGTACCGGTGGTTGTGGTGGCGGGTAATGGACAGGAAATCGAACCAGAAAATGATACGTATTCTAGTCATTTTTATATGAGCTCTCTCATAACCGTCACTACTTGCACGTCCCACCAAGATATGAGCTGATAACATTTCTGCGTATATGAAAATGCATTTTTATTCATAAATATTGCACAGGCGAGGCGCACTCTATACTGGCTTCGTGTGGACTGATGATGATGATGAGTCTCCTGGTCCGTGCAGCAACGACAGAAAAGGGCCTAGAGCGAGTATTGGAAGCATTTTTTTTCTGCCGATTTTACTGGTGTTTTGCGCTACTCAACACAACAGCGGTCTTGTGGACAACTGCCTCAAGACTGATAAAATCTGGCAGCCGATTTTTTGTGCTTTATTCGGTCGATTCGCTTGTTGTTGGGCTTCCTAAAAACAATGAAATGGAGACCCCTTCTGGTTTCAGGGGTCAAAATTGGTTGAAAGTTTGGTTCAGCTTAATTTAATATGTTCACCGTTTGATGTACAAGCCATCAATAGCCCGAGCAGAATGGCAAATTTCGGTGGCTACTTGAATTAAGATGCATCTTTTACTGGCTCGAAAAAATGTATCAGAAATGTCGGTAATGGTTGTGCTTTTTGCACAGGGTCGCTCTCAAGTTTCAAATCGACCGGGTTACGGCTGTGAAGGGACAGAGCATGGAATGGCCTTAGGGGAGCAGAAGGCGTACTTTTTTTGGTATTACCATTATCGTTATGTTTACGACGATATTATAAAACTCTTTAGCTCTAGACGATCACTGTTATTTTTACAATATAATGTGCAGTTTGGCGAGACACTAGTGTGAGGTGAAAATTTGTGATGCAAATTATGGTCAAATTTTACGGGCTGAGGTTTGCACAGCTTTTCTCATCGTTCGGATGCAAGAAGATATGTAGGAACATGAGATGTCCGCTAATGGATGGAGGCGGAGGAATTGACTGGAAACAGAAGCATGTACAGAATTAATTTTTAGTACTTTAATGATAAGGATTATGAAAGTTTTTTGCATTGTATTGACCCGATAAAAGGTATAATTTTTAAAATATTAAATACGGACTGAGGAATATTTATAAAAATGCTATATTTTGCACATTTAGGTTGACGTAAATACTCCTTTTTTGTGGTTTAATTCTAATATGTTGCATTTGGAATTTTTTAGTTTCTTTCATTCACTGAAAATTCATTTTGCTTTTAAAGGTGTCGAACACCAACCGAGTTGTTATTTTTTGGTTACATTTTAACATTAATAAAAAGCAACTACGCAAGCTTCGTGCTTTCAGTGAGCATTTCACTCTTTAAAGGAAGCACCACACTAAAGACAATTAAACAGAATGCAATGACTGTTGAAAACTTTTTCTTACGAAAAGTTTAGTGACTAAAGTGGAAATTGAACATAAGCTCCGCAGCACATTGCGAATGAGTTGCCCACAAGATTTACTACGGCTTTATACGACAAACCTAACTGCGATGCAACGAATAGCACATATATGTGATAAGAATTGTGCATGTTATTTGAGATTTTAAGGATTTTCGAAATACAGTGAATGCTTGTAACGATAAAGAATTTCTAATATGTTTCAGAATGCCCTTAATAAACTAACTAGAACTAAAGTAACTAAAGGCATACTGAGTACCAGTAAGTCACGTATTTCATGAGGAAAGCAAGCAGAAGAAAACAAAACACTTCGATTCAAATTTAGTATGCATATGTTTAGCGAATTAGTATCATTTCTTATGAATACAATTGGGGAAACAGAACTAATTTGTTGTTTTGATTCGAAACAATACCGATGTCACAATTTCGTTTGCACAAAAAATAATAATCACTTTTCACACGCAAAAATATGGTAACACTGGAATTAATTGGTCCTTTTTGGTCACTTCAATCATTCCTATTAGGCGTAGCGATTATTATGAAAAGTGGAGTGAAACATAACTCGTTCCAGTCTGTTCCGTGGCGCGGAGAGACCGGTTACCTCGTGGCACGCACATTAGCCGCCCTTTCCGGAGTTCGACCACCGGATAGAGAGTGAGAAAGAGCCATAACTGACTGGCAGTCAAAGCGGCGATGATTGATTGTGCTCCGAAGAAGTGGTGGAGGAGTGACCTTCCCAAAAACTGTCTACGGAAATCGGCGTGTGGTGTTCGGATCCAGCCATCCACAAGGAGTGGGTTGGCCACCGAAATTTCAAGGGGTGTTTTTGACACGTTGTCACCACACGCACTCACAGCCGTGGGGAATTCAGCGCTTATTCCAGCTTTCTTCGCTCTGCGCTAATTACCACGGATAGAAGTGTCCCGTGAAACGTTCCCGCCCGGTACGACGTTGACAATGTGGCGGAAGTTTGTTGCGGCTATCTTAATTATTTATGATGGAACGGGTCTTGAGAGTATAACGAGGGGACGGAGGAGCTAAGAGTGCGACTATTCTGGCCTTGATTTATCGTATTAGGGACAGAAACTGTTACCAAAATACGTGGGTGGAGGTTCTTGCTCAGTCCAGGATAATGGTTCAAGTCGTAAAGATATAGACTCTACAGTCATCCAGTTTGTCGACACAGTGGAAAGGGGCAATTAAAGAATATATGTCAATAAGTGTACAAACAAGAACTGGATATGTTCAGTTCACCTACCGACTCATTATGGTACAGTAATGATCATTATTCTATGCTTTCACTGAAACTACCGAGGAGGAGTAGCGAAGCATGTGCTGACAGTCTGGGGTAAGTATTGTCGATGATGACGAGCTATTAAACGCACTAAATAGTTTCAAAGTGGGACCGAAAGTAGCGACTGAACGAGCCCTTTGTTTGTTTATGCCCTGCCGGTAATAAATCATTTAACGTGGTCATATAAACGCAGTAAAAGCAAAGGTTCATGAAGCACAACTCCAACTACACCCGCAATAATCAGTGGCAGTATAGATATGATAAATATTTACTTTGTGATTATTTAATTAAGCTCAATAGAGATAATGAACACAAGGTAATCTGCAAACTTATTTGCAGTAATAATTTCTAGAAAGATCATATCTTTTATAGCCAAATTTCAGATGCAAGCACCTTTTATGAGAAGGGAACCACAATTTACGAGAAAGGATTTCCTACAACCAAACGAAAAAATGTTCTACATCTCAGTGAACATAAAGAATGAATTTCTAATTGGCCCTTTATGGTCGGTGAAGTGCAATAAGCAAATGGCCATCCAGGGGAACAAAAACAGCAGTAAGATAAATCACAAAATTAATTCTGTTTAAGACATCATTAAAATGAGTCCGAAAGCGCTGTAAAATACCCTGCTCCTTCGGTGGCGATCCCTCGACACCGAGCAATCGTTCCCCATCAATGGAACTTGACTTGGGGAAAATGTGACCATAAAAACAAAACCAAACAAGCCAAAGAAAATAATACCAGGAGACATCGATGCTTGGAAAAACGACTTGGGAGGGTTATTTCGTTCCGGCCGTTTTACTTTTGTTTGTTTGACTAAATTCTAATTACAATTTTCTGCTAATTGTTACGCACCGCGGTGCGACGTAGCGGGCCATGCTTAATTGATTTGCATTTAAATTTGCACTTCTTCGCCTACTTTATGGAGCGTGAGGATTTTTCGATGATGGTGGCCTGCTTTGAAAATTCGTTCAAGCTGATTTGCCGCCTACTACGACCGCCTCTAAGGAACAAAACGCGGTGGCTTCAAGCTTCTCCGGCGAAACAAAAACGCAGGAATTCAAAACCAAACATCGTTTTCGCGCTGCTTAGAGCAGTGAATGGCATCACATGAAATTAAGCATAACGTCGAGCAAGTAACGAGATTTCAACCCCAGAAAAGGTCTACCGAGGGATCGCGGTGACTCTGAACCGTTCAACGTATACTTGAACGAACATAACTATTCCATTTTTCACGATCACTCAACGGCTGCACTTTGCTCTAACTTTCAAAGATTTCCTAGCCCCGTACACACTGTGCCGCGAGGGAACGAATCAGGCTTAATTAGTAGCACTGGAATAAGCTACAGTTATTTGCTGCCTTATTGACGTTAATTTATCGCCTAATGGGAAATGCAATTTTTCGAGTTCTTCGCGCCAAAGCAGGTGAGCATTCGGTCCATAAAGGTGATTCATTTACTTCCATATACTGATCAATCGTTCTACGCGGCTTGTCAGGGATGACGAACGTTTGCAGGATTACTGCATATATGAATATGAAGGTGAGAACCAACTGTATGTACATTAAATTCCATTGCGATCTAACGTTTCGATAAGCTTTAGTTTTCTTTATTTGTTTCAGTGCTAATTGAGATTTTATGTATTTCTCGCTTTTATTAGGTAATCACCTATTCTTTCCAATGAAATCAAATCGCTTGTATAATCTTTCGAATCGCATAGTTATTTGATTTAGTCCTGAATGAAATATTTGATTTGATTTAGTTAATCAATTTTTTATTTAATTAGTTTGAATAATGATGCGAAGTCAATACTGCAGTGATCTTTCGAAATACAATAAAATACCAAGAAGGATTAGGTGCAAAAAAACATTGCAAATGTATCCAATGAGGAAAAATCCATTATTGCGTAACACCAAAATTGGCTTTTTCAATCCCTTGTTTTCCTATGTCACACTTTTTATATGAAACATTTAAACATTTAGTATAGTCGTCACACTTCTGGCAATAAAATCCCCTCCCCCCATGCGCTGCCTATCTTATGTTCTTTTTCTGATATGACATGATTTTGCTAAAACTCATTTGCTTTATATCGCTCAATAAAATTATTTCAACTCCTTTTTTTGCAAAATCGCATCATATACTCGTTTATATGTTGAGTCTGAATATTTTACAATGGACTAGCGCGTCGTAATATGAACGTAAAATGGATTTTTGTTCTAAGGAATAATGCATAGTTTGGCTTTGGTTTCACTAAATTTTCAAAGAAATTTTCTACACTGATGGAGGCATCAATAAATAAATAAATCATTTGATAAATATATCAAAGTCGTTTGGCTGAATAAGTCATTTGGCTGAAAATGCCGTTTGGCCAAAATGGACGTTTGATAGAAAGGGCTATTTGGCCGAAATTGCCATTAGGCAGAACGGGTCATACGGCCGAAAATGTCGTTTGGCCGAATAGGTATTTTGTACGGAAATTCTGTTTGGCTGAAATGGTCGTTTGGTAGAAATAGTCATTTATCAGTTGGCCGAACGAGTCATACGCCTGAGCATGAGCATTAGAACCATACAATTTATAGTTGTCATTCCGTGGTTGACTAGAACTTGTGAAATAGTACAAAGAATCAAATGTTTGAAGTAATACGAACGTAAATGTTGTTTGGCCGAACAAAAGTGAACGTGTGAATTGAAACATGAAGAGCAAAGAATAAGAAGTGATAAACGAGGCGTTAGAAGTAAAAAGTGATAAATGATGAGTGAGAAGTTAGAAGTGAGGTACATATAAAAAAAAAAAAAGAAACGAAATTTGCTCAAACCCCACTTCAGAGAAATGCTAATAACTTAGCCGGGCAAACTCTAATCTTCTCGCGGTTTTCTGCATAACATTTTGTATTAAACTCTTAAAGATCTGAATGAGTATCATAGTTCTTCATCGTAAGTTGTGCCGTCCAACTGCAATTCACTGTTTTTGGATGTTTCTGCATACATTTTTGCATATAAACTTCCAATGAGTTTAGCACCGCCCAAACGTTGACCGATTTGGCTGAAATTTGGTCCAGAGCATCAGGGCATCAAATAGAACTGAATAAGAGGGCGGCCCATCAAAAAAATTGAAAAAAGTTTTTCCCATACTAATTTGAGCCACCCTACTACTCACCTTTTGCTCAATCTAAATTATCCATAATCACTTCACACGTTTAACATTCATTATTGCTAGTCAATGTGACTCATTTGGCAAACGAAATTTACGTTCGAATGAACCATTCAGCCAAATGATATGTCTCCTATTCAGCCGAATGACATTTTCATCCGTATGAACCGATCGGCCAAATGGCCCTTTCTACCAAACGATGATTTCGATAGAATTACCTATTCGGCCACACGATATTATCGGCCATAATACCTGTTCAGCCATACTACATATGTCCGTTTCGGCGACATGAAATTTTCGGACACTACCGTTTCGGCCAAACATCCAATACGAATGAATGAATGACTTTCGTGGAATTCGGACAAATGGCTTTTGGCCAAACGCTCCTTTTCCAAATAATCCAGAAGAAATCCAAGTGTATTTGTGATGTAATTAAACATTACACTCAGTTTTTTTTAACACGGTTTGATTTTAGTCGATGAAGATTCCACAAAATATCTAAAATTAACTAAAAAGTTTATAAAAAAACTGGATATACTTTAGCTTAGGAAAACGACAATTTTATATTTTTGCTTATATTTGATAAGTTGCCTGATATTTTTCTTTTACTATTGCAACTTATTTCAAATTTTAACGTCTTCAAGTTTCCAGCTAATAGTACCCCCTGTTTGATCCAATATGCCAAGATAGAACTGAAACACGGTAGCAGATGAAGCACGGGTAGTCTAGATCCTTCCTTCTTTATCTTCCACGCTGGTTGCTATAATCTGTGCCGGACTTTAATGGGATTTTCTGTTGAGAATTCTCCGCGCTCCATGATCACAGCTTAACGAATGAGAGCAGCTTTCCTTTTCATTCAAATGTTGCTATAGGGTATTTGCCCCAGTGATAGCATCAAAATATATTAACTGTTAATAATAGACTGTTTTTTACAAATATGTTCTCAAAGTAATTAAACTTCTTATTTCCGTTGTATCGAGTTTCGAAATTCTGTGAGCTTTTTTTTTCAAATAGGCGTGATTATATTTGATTTTTGAACGGGTAATACTCTCATATTTTAGGGTTTTTCTGTTCATTAGGGCTACATTAAATGACCAAAAAGTGTATATTAGGAGCACAACGGCAGACATATAAAATTTTCTATAATTAGAAATTATTCTTAATAACTAGGAAACTGCCAATTTAGAAATCTGAATAAATATGAATTTTCCCTAAATAATGAGTAAATTTTCCAAAAATCAAAAGATATTAGAAATTTTAAACGTAAAAATTGCAATAAAAAATTAAAGATTACAGAAATTAAAATTTTCCTTTAAAAAAATTACAATTATAGAAAGTTTTTCCGCAAATTCCCCTATTCTTAACGCATTTATCCTACGAAAGCTCTCGCTCTTCTCATCCTGCATTAATGGAGGCAAGGTACGCATCGGTAGGCAGCAGGAGCTAATGTGTGTATTATTAAAAGCGACAACTTCAGACATAATTAAAAGCCATAAAGCATCTCATGTGACACGAGGAGGAGAATAGAATTAAATGTTAATCCTATCACTTTGTGCTTCCTCGCCCTCGCCGTCGCGTAGTAGCGGATCTGAAACTGAAGAGAAAGAATGGGTTAAAAGTGTGTAGAAACGGACCGTGGAGTGGGTAATAAGAAGCTTGAGTCGCTGTTCATGCCTCCTTGTGTGGGACATTATTGAAAGTAAATAGCATTATTATACATGCGATGGCAGGTCGTCGGGTGTTCGTGAAATATTGAACGTAATTCCCAGCCGCCCAAAATTGGTTCTCGTGCACACTTAATTTTGATTGCCGAATCTCGGCTAAAATTTGATAAAACCTATTTGCACGGGGGACTTATGAGTAACATGTTTTACAAAGGAACATTTTTGGAGTTTATTTCCTTGCACATATATATCTGGAATCGAAAAAAGCGCAACATTCAGACAAAAATTTTGATTGTTTGCCGAAATATGTTAGTATCTATTTGTATTGACATTACGTTAAAGCTTCATTAGCCTCCTTAAAGACATCATTAGCCTCCTGATCCACACAGTAAAAAGTAACAAAACTTCAAACGATATGTTAAACATAAATTATTGTAAACATAAACATGCAAATTTCAATTAAATCAGCTTTATCGTTACATTATCGTGCAGTCTCGGCTTAGAATAAATAGCGTTCGTGGAATTTTGCGTTTTCTAAAAAACGGAATAAAACAAAAAAAACTTGGTTGTGTATTTTCTTTTTGCCTTTCTTGTATACTAATATTACTTCAAAATCAAACTTTTGATAGAAGGCTCGGAGACCAATAGCTGATGTCTTATGTGTGTATGTATGTATGTATGTATGTGTGTGTGTTTGTGTACAAAGAATGTGAGACACACTTTTGTGTACTTAGCCTAAACCGATTTTCTTGCAACAGGTTGCATTCGATGCGGAATCTTTCCTATTTTTTTGCTATAGAAAATTGGCCCATTGCGTTACGGAGTTATTAAAAATATTGTTTTTTTATCATTTTTTTTCCAAAGGTCCTACTTTGAAAAAGAAATGAAATCGATTTCAATGTGATTTTATGTTTTATTGTCATTTCCCCTTTCAACTTTGTCTAACATTATTACATGATCTGATGTGGCGGAGTCATTTTTACACATGATATGTCCACACATTTTAAAAGCCTCAATAAAGTAAAAATGAATTATTAATAAAACATTAAGAAAAAGTGAAACATAAAATTATCAGGTGTGATGAACGTCTGTTTATCAAGGTTGATTCCACCGAAAACGATGAGTGGAACCTATTTTTATGAGTCTGAAATATGTGTGCTTAAAGTTGGATGGGACCATGTACACTTTTCTATGACAATCTTCCACTTTGTTGCCTATGTGTACATCTGTACATGCCCCTCGCGATGACATTATCGCGTCAATATCCCCGCATTCAAGCGACTAATCGGTGAAAACCATCATCGCCGCGAAGCCGAAATCCTTTAATCTCATTTAACTGTAAATTAACATATTATATGACAAATATTAAAATCAAATTGACTATACGTTCTATCATCGCGTAATTTGATATGTTTGTATGTTGTCATCTACGCCGAGAGGGGATCGTTCCGCATCGGCTGTCCCATGGCTGTCGGCGTGCTGTCAATGCCTTTAAAGAAACGTCTCATTCGCTCGCCGCACTGTGCACCGTCCCGCTCTGCCGTGCGGCTCTGATCGTTCATTTTTTTGGGGTTTCGTTGCCGCGTCGTCGTCCCTCGGCCCTGCCTTCCGGTTCCCTTCGATATCCAGCAGATGAGACGATACATCGCTAGGCTGTATTTCCCTTCTTTTCGGGGGATAGAACAACAAACGTAAATAATCAACACCGTGTGCCCAGGCCCGGCCTGGCTTCAAGTACTGGGCCAAGACAAACCCAAGAGCTCAAATCAGGGTGGCCGGGGAAGACAGCCGAAAAGAAGGTCAAATCCCAAAGAAGCCGGTTGACTCTTCAAAAACCGGCCATTAGATTCATTATTTATTTAGCTTGTTGCGTTGGTTGTCAGTTTCTTTCTGCTTTTGTTTTCCTCCGCCTGGCAGTGTTTTGGGAAATAGAGTGAATCAAAGGTAATTTGGTTGAGAACGAAGGCAAGATGTCGATACGGCTGTCGAAGATGATGATGATGATGATGATGGTGGTGTTGAAAGATGAAAAGACAATATTTGAAGATATATTAACACTTGAAGTGATTATTACAACCGGGTGTGCATTGAGGTGTGGTTTTGAAGGGAATCGGAGAGATCGCGGAGGTGTGTTGAACTCAAGTGGAATAATATGATCTATACATATAATGACAATAAATATTTTAATTTGAAACAGAGTGCGGTTTTTGTGGCGGGGAAATTAGGCTGTTAGTGAATGAGCTTGTGCAGGTTGATTAAAAGGTTTCAATTTTGTTTCTTTTTTTTCTTTGCAGTTGTTGGTTGGTGGTGGACAGACGACAACCGCCAGTTCACAGTCACCAATCTCGGCCACGAACGCTCCATCATTGAGCCCGGGTGGTTCGGCAACAGGCGCGCCATCAGGTGCCTTAAGCCCCGGGGCTGTCTCACAAACCTCAAACAATGCGCCACCGGCAACCTCCTGCTGTGAGAATGGCAGGCCTATTATGACCGATCCTGTATCAGGACAAACCGTATGCTCCTGCCAATACGACTCTGCCCGGTTAGCACTGTCCAGCTACTCCCGGATACCAACCGGTAGCGTTGGCGTGTACGGCACTCCCTACCCGTCAACCGAGCAGAACCCTTATCCAAGTATCGGAGTAGATAGTTCAGCATTTTATTCACCTCTTGTAAGTATATCGGCTTTGCCAAAGTTATCTTCTTCTTTTCTTCTTCTTCTTATTGGCATTACATCCCCACACTGGGACAGAGCCGCCTCGCAGCTTAGTGTTCATTAAGCACTTCCACAGTTATTAACTGCGAGGTTTCTTAGCCAGGTTACCATTTTTTGCATTCGTATATCATGAGGCTAACACGATGATACTTTTATGCCCAGGGAAGTCGGGACAGTTTCAATCCGAAATTGCCTAGACCGGCACCGGGAATCGAACCCAGCCACCCTCAGCATGGTCTTGCTTTGTAGCCGCAAGCGTCTTACCACACGGCTAAGGAGGGCCCAATGCCAAAGTTATGCAAATATTGAATGTCATGGAGACCCTCACTGAGGCTGTTATAAATAATTTAAAAAAATCATAAGCCACACAGTAATAACATTTGATTATAACATGCTATATAAATATTCAGTCATGTAAACTGCAACGGTAATCCTCAAAAGTTTTGTTTATTTTGATGATCCGATACACATAGTTGGGTGAGAGAAATATTGCCGGTGAAATATTGCTAGAGTAGGATTCGACAGATACGAGGAATTTACTGACATCCCAATGTTATTAGCTGGTTATGGAAGAGTTTCTTGCAAGGGCAGCTGTTGTATAATTGGTAACATGTCCGTTTACTTAATGGAATAGTGTGGTCATATCGGCAGCCAAATCTTTAATCGCAATATCTCATAAAAACATCTTCTATATTAAGAGATGAGCCAGTCGTAGGCTGAAAATCTGTTTAATAAAAACTATGAGTATCGGAATTAAACTTGTTTTCCAAAATAGAACAATAAAAATTAATATTAATTATCGTCACGACAGATGTTGTTGAAATTTTACGATACTGCTTATTATAGTATGATTGCCGGAGAGCAATAGCCGGCATTTTTTCCTATATTTTATTTAGACAATACCAAGAATTTTCTCGCATTGAACAGGAAACATAATTCATTACACAGTTATCATAGATGGGTAAGCCTTAAAATATTTCAACCCAAAACAACCACAACAACTTTTTCAAAAGTTTCCTCACGTCCAGTGGCATGGATGAAGAATAGAGCAACGTACGTCTTGCGAGTGGATGCTGTAAATTGCCCACCCTCCAACGGGCATGTGGTACAACAAAAATGTAACCTTCCTTCGCCATTAGCCAACCGACCAACAACAGCCATATCGTGCTAAGTAGAGTAGTGTAGCGATGGGATAGCGGACAAATACAAGCAAGTTAAGCTCCCCAGCCAGGAGACAAATGATCTCCATGAAAGCTGTGAAAAAGTGTAGCGAAACACATACTGAATTTTAAAATATGTTTGTACAACAAATTCACCCGGTCGTCTAGCTGCCTGGTCCTGTCGCATGCTCCCACATCAACCAACCATCCAACAACAACGACGACGACGACGGTTGCGAAAGAACCGACGACTGGGTCGCGACTTTTATCCGCTTCATCCTCGGGTTCTCCCCATCTGCCAGGAGTGGCCTTCAGCGCAGGACGTTATTTATTCGTCAACATGCTCATCATAGCGTACATATATATCATCATATTTGTACCAGACGTGATGACTGCCGAGGAATACAAACATCACAATGGCACTAATTAATTGAGCTGAACCGTGCGGTGCAGGCATGAGAAAATGCGATCAGTTATGGCAGTTGGTGGCGATCTTTTCTACATGTGCCACTTATGAATGCTACTAAGTTGAAGGGAAAACAATTCACAGTTTTCGTATAGATTTTTAGTGCAGACTTTCTGAGATGCTCTACAGAATTATATTCAATTTATGGTTAACGTATTGAACAAATAGTGATAGAGAATCTCAAATGAATAAATGTTAATTTGTGATGTGATATCAATTATGTCTATCTCATGCATTTAAAATTGGTTCAATCGAAATTCATCTTGTCTCATAACTTTTGGCTATTCAAGGATCCACATTCATTTTTTTTGTATTACAACATTAAAGGTACTCCCATAATTGCTTCCTACTTTTCCTATTCTCCTGAACTCTGTTTTCGTAGTTTTAGATGTTATATCTGATATTCAACTATAATCTTCCATAATATTAGTTGGATTGTAATACAAATTTTGTGTTTGGCTGAATATCTACCTCTATTTCTATTTATATCTCTATATATAATAAAATGAGTTTACATTTCCTCTGAGGCAATATAACTTACGAAAGCGTGGACCGATTTGCATGATTTCCTCACTAACCGATTCGTCTTAATATTGTCTGTGTTTGTATATATGAAATTTGAACAAATGTAAAAATACTACGTTTTGATAAGTTCTGAAGAAAACTATCAAGCTCGAACTGAAATCAATCTACAGTGCGAAGCTGCAACGATAAACAGGTCACAAAAGAAAACAACCCGAGCAAGATCCGTCAGGTTTGTCTAGTAAAGTATAGAAATCGACGGGAAATTATGATCAATTCATATCGATAGATCAACCCAGACTAAATTGGTTTTCCTTAAAATAATATCAATGTAACAACACCTGCAAATTGGTTCCCTTCGATTGATATTCATTTCATGCCATCACCATTTTCAAACCCAAATCGAATCTGCAAATTTTTCAGCCCATTCGGGGCTTCAAAACGTGCCGCAGCAAATGGGCATTCCACTCGATTTCATTTCGCAGAAATCAACCAAAAATTCCTAGACCCACCGAGCGAGGCCCATTGTTTCTCGGTCGACTCACGACCTTTCCTTGCTGCCGAAAACATTCCAAAATATCCCTTCCGCTCGGGATTGCCTTCCGATTAAATGGCCGATCGGCCAACCACCAGGCAATCCAGATAGTTCACACCGATTGTGTGAATCCGGCAATAATGTGTATAAATCGCATTTGTAATCTCCACCACACGAAAGGAATGGGCTCCACCATTCCCTCCTCCCTCTCCTTGTCATCGTCGTCATCATGGTGGCGATTTTTAGTCCCTTCGCGTCGACGAATGCCACACTTTCCATCGGGGTACTCTAGAAGGCCGGCAGCACGATTTTTTTCGAACAACAAAAAAACATTCCAGCTTTGGGTCCGTTTCGGATTTAGAACGGATGCAAAAACATAAAAACCAAATCGAATTCGGGGAGGAAAAAATACGCGCGAAGGATATGCTAACAGGCAGCTTCCAAGAGGAAGAAAAAGTGAGAAGAAATTAAATTTGAATATTTTATGAAAAACAATCGTACCACCGAAATCGGGAACCTCCGGCGGCGGGATGGGACCGTCGTCGAGGTCCGCAAAACAAAGGAACGAAATTTATCAACCCAAACAAGCGAGCAAGGGGGAGCGGCATAGTTATGCTTTTGAGGTGAACGAAACGTTGAGCGTGGGATGAGCTTTTTTTTTGCATGATCCGTTTCGCAGCTTGTTTGTGGCCTCGGAAGGTGATCCCGCGGATTACCAGAAGGATCAAGAATGCTCTATTCTCAAGATGTTATGGCACTGACAATAGGGAAAAATTGGACGATATTGGTCAAAACAACTTCTTGTACGTCAGAATTTGTCTGTTAAAAATGTTGGACATTCAACAACTTTCTTCTAGTATAGAATTTCTGACATAACCATCACCTGTATTTCTCATTCCTTCTTCAATTATTTTTTAATTTGATGAAAAATAACGGTGTTCTACGGAACAAGTTCGTAAATGTTATATGAATAAAGAACTCATATTTGAAAGACAGTTTTTGATAAATCAAAACCCTCATGCTCAAGCACCCTAAAACTCATAGTTGTGGATTTATTATGGAAACCAAGTATCATATGCTATACACTTTAATGAATATACCTAATGCAATTGCATTGACAGATCACTTGGCAGATTTTATTACAACTTTATTGTATTACTCTCCGTCTTGTTTTACGTTCTCTGTTCGCAAACACTTCCTTAGTCACATTTAAAGGTGTGCTTCGGATCGTCATCAGGATCAAAAGGATGTACCCTCGCACATCGTATTCATCTTTTCCTGGTTTCACGAACGAAGCAGAAATCCACTCCGAATCTTATTTATGAATGGAGTGGTCATTGATTTTTCTTCTTCCGATTGTTGATATGTTGGTTTTCCAGACACGCGCGTTCGTCTCGAAACTCACTACCAGTCAGTGCCAGTGCTTCTTGTTAGCAGAAATCGAAACAGAAAGGAGAGAAAAATTACGCCTGTGATTTTCCAACAGTGATAAAACCAAAGGCCAGTTGGCTCTTCGGATGGTTTGACTTGGAGAGTCTCCGCGGCCATGAAACTGGATGATGGAAATAAGACGACTTACTACTACATACCTGCACCGCACATGGACCATCGTTATAGGTTTCCGCCAAATGCACACAAAGTCTGGTCTAAGAGCCGAGGTGATGGAACTGCCGAGTAACAGCCGACTTCACCGCACGGAGTATTAATCCCCTGAAGATGCATGAAATCAGGAGGCAATAAATTACCATCTCGAGTTGTCGTTCGGCGGAAAAACCGGTAATCTATGGGTGCTGGTTAATCTGATTGAGGTTTTCCTAGCTGACATCGGATGATTAAAAACGAATAAATTAAACAAATACCCAATTGGCCTGCATGAGTACCTCACGACGAAAAGTCCGTTGTTGTGATTCACGCTCCTCATCAATTTAACTCGAAAAGCGTTGGTAAACATACTTTGATACATTTTCCGCTAATTGTGCTTGTAACCTGTCGAAAATTGAGCCCACTATCGTTTGCTTTCCTACTGACACTATTTAATATAGATAAGAGCTTTGTGCATAGTTGAAACCCCCCGAAAAAAAAAGCAAACCATCAGAGAGTACAAAACCCATATAAAACAAATCAAAGCCGTTCGGTCGGTGGGAAATTGATTGCTTTCCTCTGTTCGGCAGGCAAGGGTATCGTTTGAAACGATACCGCTTCGTGGAAGATAAAACCACCCGACAAGGCTTGCCCGGCGACGATGGTAAACAGGTGATAAGAAGTCACAACGACGATGACGACTGACGCGCCGATAGCAATCGCTCAGCAGCAGCGTGTCCTAATATAATTATAATAAGCGGTAATTGGATTCTAAGGGGAACTGGAGCAAAAGGCGTTCTCGCCGGCAGCTGGCCGGATCGTTGCCCTTCGCGAAGTGTTCGAAAAAACCCGAGCTCCAAAAAAAATGGGTAATGGAATGGCGTTTGCTGGTTCTTGCACAAGTTTCACATGTGCTTCGATCCAAGTATGTTAGAAATTATTTTTTGTTTTTTTTTCTTAGCCCAATTTAGACTAAATTCTCCAAAGAATGTATAATAAAAATGTAATTCTTAGAAAACATTCATTCCCATTAACTAAATATGAAAATTAAAAAAAAGCACGGATAAAAAATACCATATAGTATTTTACCATAGCTTTTGAGCCTATAATCCGATCTGGTCAATTTACAGTTTGGAAAAAATGGGTCAGGATTCCTCGTAGAATGCAAGCTATAGCAAAAAAAATCTATTAAGGATAGACATACTGTATGTAGCATACACTACACACAGTTTCCTTGCCATTATTTTTATCTATTGTAATGTATTTCCCTTTTTTCTAGCTATTTTACACTTACACTTATGAGTCCTGTAAACCTCCGGTGGTGCAAAGGGCCGACTTGAAAGATCTCCATCCTGAGCATTGCCCAGCTATCGCTTTAACCTGTTGCCAGGTTAGATTTCGGTCGATTTCTTTTATTTCTTTATTGAGGCTTCGCCGCCATGAGCTTCTGGGTCTGCCTCTGCTGCGATGTCCCGCTGGGTTTCAGTCTAATGCTTGTTTGCAGATTTTGTTTCCGCCCCTACGTAGAGTGTGGCCGACCCAGCCCCACTTCTTATCCCGAATTTCTGTTGCTATCGGCCTCTGGTGACAACGACGATGGAGCTCGTTGTTTGAGATCCAGTTGTGAGGCCACCAGGCCCGAATTATATACCGCAGGCATCTGTTGATGAACACCTGCAGCCGTTGAGTGTTCTTCACTGATACACACCATGTTTCGCTAGCGTATAACAGCACAGATTTCACGTTAGAGTTGAAAATTCGTATTTTGGTGCGTTCACTTATCTGCCTGTTTTTCCAGATATTTTATAAACTCGCAAAGGCAGCCCTTGCTTTCTTGATCCGTGCGTCAATGTCGATCTTGGTACCGCCGTCTGACGCCATTTGGCTACCAAGATATTGGAAGCTTTAAACATTCTCCTCTCGTTGCCCGGCTACTGTGAAACTCACAAGGGGAAGGGGTCACCATTTTTACATCCAACGATTTGGTTTTGTTGACGTTGATGACTAATCCTGCCGAAGAGGAGCGCTCGGCAGGGTCGTTGAGCTTACTCTGCATATCAGAGTGCAACGCAACGTCATCAGTCAATTCGAAGTCGTTTAGGTGCTTCATGGTTATAGGCTGACATAACAGCCCGCGGTTTGGTTCACGGTCAATCGCACGGCTATGCCATATCGTTATTTGAAGTAAGCGCCTTTGTTTTGCTAAAAGTTTCTCCCCAAAACGGCTCAGAATTACTGATCCAAGAGGTTCTATAAGACCCTTGGTAAAGAACTTTCGTCTTGTTTGAAAAATTGCCGAACCATTTTGCTATTAAAACATGGCACAGTATTTCTAGCACATCTAACCATTATCGAACCATTATTGAGTTCACATTTAGGTTTGTGTGGTCTTACTCAGTTTAGAGGCAGATTGTAGGTCTCCCAACTTGTTATTCAAGGCTAGTGCATATTTTATCGACACAATTCTGCGCCTGAGGCCGATTCAAATTTCAGCATCAACAACGATCAACTCTCAACTTCTTCTAGTTGGACGCCTATAGTTATCCCAAGCTTTCGACTCGCACCAAGCCTACCTTCTGTCCTTTCTGGGAACCTGGATCCGAATATTTTTCCGAGTTACAGTGAGCGCACAGGAATACTATACCTACAATAATCAATTACCACTCCTTTACCTCAACCTCAAGTATCGGCTGCTGCTGCCATTCATCCAATTCTCATTTGGGATGCACATTTGTCACCAGCTGTGAGAAAGGCATCAGCTTTGTCTCCATCTGAAAGTTTTCCGATATCCAGCGAATTCACCCGATTGTCGCGCCAATAAGTATTGCACAGTGCTTCCAGATCCAACCATCAAGCCTCTGCCGTCAATTCGTGAAGTCTTTGACCGGAACGCACATTCGACTCTAGCTAAAAGGAAGTCTTTATTTTTCTAGCGCAGTCGTACCTCCGTTGCCAACGATCAGGAGACGTACTGGTCCTGCATCTGAGTTGGAGGACGGAACCTTCCGAAATTCCTCCAGTCCGGATGCAACTCAAAACGTTTCCATCTTTTTCACGAGCCGTCTAAAAGCCCTTCATTCGATTTCAATATGGCCAAATTTAATGGGATGTCATATCATTCGGACGCAAATACAGGATGAAAACGTTTTGGTACGATTTGAAAACTACTTTCAAGGGTCATGAAGCATGTACTGTTTCGAAGGTATATTCATAGTTGGGTTTGCTAAAGATTGCTTTATCGGCGACCTTTTGAACGCAACATCGACTTTTCAAAACTAAGATGCTAAACATTAACACTCGCCGCCGTAACCTTCGATCGCACTCGTTCCTCAATCTTCCAGCAGCCAGCACAAACTATTAGCTGCATGAGCTAGTTCGAGTCTTATCCTAGATATTTAACAGATGCTATTCTTAAATGTGTCGCGAAAATCCAATAAGGCCGTTACAAATATTAAATAAAAATTATGTCCTACCGAAAATAAAAAATAAATATTAAAACAAATAAGGCCGATACAAATATTTAAATTTTTTATTTTGTCCCCCACCCTTTCGGATTTTTTTGCCAAAAAATAATATTTTGAGGGGGCAACATAATAAAATTCGGATAATTTGGAGGATTTTCAAAACATTCTTAAACAAATCCGAGGAATTTTTTGGATTTTTTTTCATTTTAATATTTATTTTTTATTATCCCCCTTGACCTTTCGGAAACCAGTAGGATAAAATGTTAATTAAATATTTGTAACGGCCCAACATAAAAAAAATCATCGATTTAGTTAGAGAATGTATTTAGAAACCCGGATTTTTATCTGAAATTTTATTATTGCTCCTTTAATTGACAAATTTGACTGGTCCTCTATTGAACATTATTTTCGCTATTTTTCTGATATTCCCACTAAGTAACCTGCCCACCAACGTCTGCCGTACTCTATACGATTAACAACATTTTCTTCTCTGTTGACTTGATACAACTCTTGATTCGTGCGTCTGCGTGACTCACCATTTTCTAGTTTCCCTCTGAGTATTGTACGTAGCACTTTTCGCTCAAAAACCCTAAAAACCTTCAGGTGCGGCTATTTTACCGTCTATGCTTCATGTTCGTAGAGGCCCACTGGCAGAATCAGAGTTTTATACAGAACAAATTTTATTTTCGTCTGCATGCTGCATTTCTAGGTAACAAAGCCATACCAAATAATAAGAATGCTAAGGGCATCGCACGTCTTCTTGTTGATTATTTTGAATATCAAGATATGAACTTGAGGACAGTTTGAAGTGTTGTAGAGTCCTTGAATTACATTATAGCATATATAAAGTTTGGACATCGTACTTCTTCTTGTTGATTATATAAACTATCATGTTCTTAACTTAAGGACAGTTTGGAGTGGTATGAAAGTCCTGGTAATACTGCAAAGCATCGATCATGGTATGATGATTTCCCAAAGAGATAATCCAACGCATAGGAATATAGGCACATTTTCTTATTGATTATTTGGAATATCAAGATCTGAACTTGAAGACAGTTTGGAGTGTTTTGGAAGTCCTGTGAATATTGAAAAATGGTTTGATGTTGTCCCAAAGAACTAATCCAGATCATAAGAATAGTGGGGATATCGCACATCTTCTTTACAGAGAAACAGACGTCTCACTTAGAACAAAATGCGATGAAAATCATCTTCCCGGAAACGTGATCGCCCAATGCTAAATATATTGCGGGTGGACAAGCTGGAAACAGATGGCGGTAGTGAGCAAACGTCATACACAAGTTAAATCGAGGGAAGCGTCATCGGTGGCCGATCGACCACCTACAAAAAATTAAATCCACCGTTAAAAAGATTAACGATGGAACATGTGTAGAGTGAGACGTCTGTTTCTCTGTGTCTTCTTGTTCAATTAGACACATAAGTGGTCGTAGCTCTGCGAAACCGCACCAAGCGTCTTTTTGTAAAATAAAAACGGAAATCAATCGAAATCAAACGTATCGCAAAAATTGGCCATTTTCAACACCCCCCTCTATGTCACATATTTTGTATAAATCATCTAATCTTTATATGGATTTTTACACTAACAAATATTTTCACTTTCCACCATATGGAAGCCATTTGAAAAGAAAAAACCTTCCCCTATATAAAACCACGCAGTTGGCCCCTTAGCTCTCTTTAAAAAAAAGTGGTGAGAAAAGGATATTTCAGTATATATTATCATACAGTAATAGAAAATAATAAAACCCAGATTAATCCACCTAGCAGTGATGATGCCTTTCTCGTGCATTATAAAATATAAAAAAACGCATTAGAAAGGTCAAAAAAGCTCTTTAGGAGAATAGATCACATTTTTTCGATAATTTTGCATGTTTTTGCCTTAGTTAAAATGCATTGCCACCATTTTCGGAAAAATTTTTTTTCGATTTTGAGTTTTTTTTTCCAAGGGGGACCCTTGGGAAAAAACAATGATTTTTCAATAATTCCAAAATGCAATGTCCGATCGGGCCAATTTTCAATAGCAAACAATGGGACCGCATTCACCGTCGAATGCAACTTGTTGCGAGTAAATCGGATAATGCTAAGTTCCAAAAAGTGTGTCTACAAAATTTGTACACATACACACATACATACACACATACAGACATCACCTCAGTTCGTCGAGCTGAGTCGATCGGTATATAACACTATGGGTCTCCGGGCCTTCTATCAAAAGTTCTTTTTTGAAGCAATCATATAGCCTTTCGGTACAACTTTGTTGTACGAGAAAGGCAAAAACTTTCATATTGGGGTTGTTAAACACACGCACACACACTCTGATCCTAGTTTTTTTTTCAAAAGAGAGAAAATCGACAAAGAGAACCCTGTTTAGTGACTTTAGCCATTGTTTCGTATGGTCTTTTACTCTAGAGTAGAAATGCCTTTTTGCCTTTCTCGTATACAAAGTATACGTAAAGGCTATAGGATCACTCCAAAACCGAACTTTTGATAGAAGGCTCGGAGACCCATAGTGTTATATACCAATCGAATCAGCTCGACGAATTGAGGTGATGTCTGTATGTGTGTATGTATGTGTGTGTGTGTACAAAATGTGAGACACACTTTTTGGTACTTAGCATTATTCGATTTGCTCGCAACAAGTTGCAGTCGACGCGGATTGCCGGCTAGTTGTTTCCTATTGAAAATTGGTCCGATCGGTCATTGCGTTCCAAAGTTATTGAAAAAACATTGTTTTTCTACCAAGGGTCCCCCCTTGGGAAAAAAAAAATTCAAAAACGAAAAAAAAATTTTTTTTTTTCAAAGATTGCAGCAATGCATTCAAATGACCGCAAATGCATTGATAGAAAAAGTAAAATCTATCCCCCTAAAGTGTTATTTCGATCTCTCTTATGTGTTTTTCTTATTTTTTTAATGCGCGAGAAAGGCACCACCAACGCTAGGTGGATTGATTTGGGTTTTTATATCTAAAAGTACGTGTAGTTTTTGTTTGCTTGGTTGAAATAAACTTGTAGTTGTAGAATTTGTAGTTACGATGTAACTGCTTTAGTTATTATTCAGGATAAATAAAACGATGCTGCCTAATCAGATAAAAACACATAATTACTTAATTGCCTTGCCGACCCTCATACCACAGCACAATAAAGCATGAAAAGCCACACTTCAACCATAACCGGACGTCCAAAAAGTGTAGCACCTGTCATCGATTCCTTCCGTGTCGTTAAACGTTCTCTGATTTCAGCTGTGTGATAATGCTTTGAAATCGATCATGACATAGACAAGCAAAAACCTTCGAGACTGCCGCGCTATCATTGGGTTCTCTTAGGGGGGAAGTAGTTGACGACAATTATATGTATCGCTGGCACGAAATTGGGAATAACGTAAACTCTACTTTAAACTCATTAGATTCGTGGAAAAGTCGCTTAGTAAGTTCAAATGTGTTTCGCTGGCTAATGCGATAATGGTTTGTCCAATCGGTTTGTGTGCCTAGTGCTTTATTACAACGCGAACAATTTGAGTACTCGTGGCCCCCTCGACTAATCGTTACTATAACTTCCAAGAATCGCTGTCAGCGACAGGATCAGTCTATTTAACAGTTTTCACACTCACTGTATGCGTTCGTCAAAATCATATTCCATAAATGTCGAGTCCTAACAAGTTCAAAAAATCTGTAACTGGATATCACTAATCGGCTTACATTGGTGTATTTTCCATTGACTGGAACTGAGTACGAAACTACTAGAACTCTTTGAACACATGGCGATAAACCGGCCCGAGACAGCTATGACATATTACACTATTCGGAAATTATAGCATAGATTACATCGATCTAGATTCGGTGTCCCCAAGCGGAGGACCGTGTTCGAGGATCCGTCGACAAAGCACACACAAACCCGAGCAGCGGGTAATTTCGTATATTTATAGAAAGGGTTTAATTTACATCTTGTTATACATTTATTTTAACTACATGGCCGCGCCATCCGTTGACGATTGCGATTGCAATGACGATGACGGTGGACGTCGCCCGGCCGGGCCTGGTGCAGCGCTCGAGCGGCAGAGCAGCGGAGAAATTCTATGCCGACAACCGACCCGGCCGCGTCGGGGCAAGAAATCCAAATAGCGACAAAACGGAGGCCCGGCTGGCTAGTAGTGGTTGCAACAATGCCAGCAAAAAAGTCGAAATGTTGAAACATGTGGAAAAGCGCCGTTGAAATTGCTGTCGCACATATTTTACAAATGCATTTTTCGCATTTCGAATTACATTGGTAATCCTTCGGTGCTTACTCCTTTTCCTGTGTGACTGACGTGCGTGCGGAAAGCGAGGCCGAGGACCTGCGACCAGACGAAACTGAATCCTATGTCACTTGTTTAGTTTTCATTCGTTTTTTTTTCGGTTCGTTTGCTCCTGATTGGACGTTGATGACCATCATACGGCAAAATTGAAACACAAGGAAAAAACAAATGCTTGGTACGATATCTCTGACACTGATCTGAGACCACATTGCTGTGCCGCTCGGATTGACCCCGTGCAGTACAGAAGCCGGACAAAGCGGCTGATAATAGTATTACCTTACTTGTCAAAGCTTAACGTGTGTCAATGTTTTTGCAATCATATTTGATTAAACTTAGTCATTAGTTTACATTTATGCTTATGCTTGATGTTGATTTATCGCATAACACTTGCTTTGTGTAATCTGTTATTTGGATTGCTTCTCACATTACCACAAGCACCAAACATGGGAAGGGCGGCTTTTTCCCAGTCATCAGCCATTGAAAGGAATTTCAATCTCCGTCGAAAAATTTATTGGATTTTAATTCAAACGATCAACGCTCGCATGGATTTTTTATCCGCCCGCTTGCTCTCCCCATCCAGGAAAAAAAGTATCGATTTTTAGCCCCACTCATCTTCTTATTTTCCTATGTACCGACCCTGCGATAACCGCACGCACTGACTGACTGGCAAAGCCACTCTCCCGCAGAATGAATCATGATGCTGTGATAAATTAATGGAAAAGCGAAGCCTGCGATTTAATACACTTTCTTCTATTTTGCAGCACGTTTTATCGCACGGCTAATGAACAAGGGGCACTCTCCGGTTCGGGCCAAAGTAACCCTCAGCACGATCGGTGTCCAACCAACAACAGTCAGCGTCGGTTGAGGGAAGAAATTAACTTGCCCAGTCGTTTCGCTTGGCTTTCATCATCAGCGCTGCCTGTGGTCTCTCAGTGCTGTTGTTGTTGCACCACTCCAGGGATGGCGGTTGGTTCTCATGACATATAGGACGATTTCGTGCATTGCATACGAAATACCAACCCAGTATTCAGTTTAGGGCGATACCAGAAGAATTCATCCTATTTGGGTCGCAATTATGCTTTGAGAATGTTTAAGGTGAATGTGTCCTAGTGAGTAAAAGTTGTATGGAAATTTCAAGGGTATCACAATATTTGAAAAAGATTCTAAATTCTAGGGGGATTGAAGTTTCCTTATAGGGGTAAGTACTCCAAAATGCACCTCTTTTTGCACTGTTCTCCCCTACCTTTGGGAAGTACATAAACAATGTAGAAGATTACAAATACTTTTCTTACGTTTTCTTCCACTATGAACTTTTGCGTATAACAGAATAACTGTATTTCATTCTCTTATTGGAAACTTCTCCAGTATTTTTTAAATTTCAAAAGTAATTATCATCAGAATTATAATGCTGCGGCATATAAAACGACCGGCTTGGTAGTCATATGTTTCTTCCTCCTACGCAGGAGGCCGTGGGTTTAATCCTAGGCCCGTTCCATTCTCCTACATTGTATCTTTCCCTATATATCTCATGTTCTAGCAATCGCTAGTATTGGAAATGAACTTCCATACCGTTTCCATTTCTATCATATACCTTCAACTTGATTATCCTAGCAGTAGCTGCTAGAACTGAAAAAAAAACAAAAAAGACGTCGTTCCCTATCTATCACATTGGCAGCTCGTTAACCAAGACGAACCGCTGCCTATCGAACCAAACCCAAACAAAAATCCAATAAATTCCGTATGTATTCGTGGCAAGTGCAGAGGTATATTCAGTTTGCAGTGGGCGAGTGATTGCATAATCATTTCTTTGCGTTGCGTTGCGTTGTAACGGAGTATTTCGTAGATTGCATACTGATAGCTGTCATGTATATTCTTTAACTTTCTTACCCCAATTGCTTATGGATTGCCATTTGGGATTTAATGGCTATCCAATTGGAGGTCCAAAATGATAAAGCATGAAAGCTACCATTGCTGGCTACGCCCATCTTCTCCGTTACTAGGGAAGGGAAGGAAGAAATGATGATATGACGTCTACTAGGCCAGCGACTCACCGACGCCCTCATAGATGTCAAGAAGTTGGATGGTTGGTAGGGAATATAGTTTGGGAGTATCATTATAAGCAAATGATACAATAGTTTTTTTTTACAAGATGTTGGGAGTGACCTTGCTAAGAATTTTGTCACTCCTTCCTCTCTAGCTAAATAGCCTAGGTTTAAGCGCCATTACTCGCTCTGTAACGAGAAAAAAAGGGAAAATAATAACTCCCCCCATATAAATCAAATTACCCTTGTTCAAAAATGTGTTTAAACCCGTTTGGTGTGTTTTTTTTTACACAATACCGATTATTTAATGAGAAGGACATAAATTCACTGTTACTATTACCAATGAAGAACAACATGTCCTACGATGATTCGCAGAAAATATCTTAACAATGACCTCTATTGTTGTGATAGTCTTTATACCAGTGTCTATGGAACAATATTAATTACAACAGTTGCCAACAGTCAAAAATAACTCACGCGGATGCATGATAACGAGCCATGTTTTAGAACATCTTCCTACTTAACAAAAAAACTCAATATCTTCCTAATAAGTCGCAACCCGAGCAAAGGCAGATAACTAAAATGATACCAAACTGATAACAGGATTAGTTATCCTTATTATCAACTTGAAATTTAGTTATCAATCATGTGATTAACTGATAACTGAATAATAACAAAATGTATTATCAATACAAATTAGGTATTTTCTTCTAAATTTCGCGTTGTTCAGATATCGGGCTAAGCATTCTATTCTTTCAAATATATTGTACAGCGCATAAAAAAATCTACTCATCCGCTTATTTTCGACGCAATTAAAAATATGCGCCAGATAGGCGCCTAAGAAAACATACCTGTAGCAAAAAAGCTACTTTGATAATTGGTTTGGCGATTACTAACGATATCTACTGTTTTGTTTATTTCTTTGTCAATACATAGGAATTTCCACAAAAGTTGAAATTTTCCTATCTGTTTTATACTCTGCTTATTAACTTTCCTTTCCTTTCAGGTGTTGTTGAATAATGAAATATGTATCTGGGAACCAAGCGTTGTAGTTTGATAATGAGGGCATGTGCTCATTCAGGAACGGTGAATAGTATTGACTAACCGCAATATAATTCGTCTTAGGATCCACAGTATATGGGGAAGCGGAAAATTTAACTGGAAGTGTCGGATAATCAAGAAATTTCAACGTTCTGGTGTGTTGTGGAGAAAACAATTATGCTCGCACTTTAGTCGATTTATTAATGTGCTCAACCAAAGAGTAATTGCTCAACTACTGACAGTTTAAACCTAACGAGCAAGATCATCTGCAGTCAAACCTCCAATAGTCGATGTTGAAAGGACGGTCGACTCATGGTAATATCGAAATGTGAAATAGAAAATCCTTT
Source organism: Armigeres subalbatus (assembly GCF_024139115.2). Taxonomy (NCBI): domain Eukaryota; kingdom Metazoa; phylum Arthropoda; class Insecta; order Diptera; family Culicidae; genus Armigeres; species Armigeres subalbatus. The sequence goes on from NC_085140.1 coordinate 220,259,876, forward strand.
GGAAGCAGGCCTGGTAGCGGGTCACTTTTTAGTGACTTGGTCACTTTTTCGGGCTAGTCACTAAAAAGTCTCTTTTTTCGACCTCAAGTCACTAAAGTCACTTTTTCTTGTAAAAAGTCACTATTTTCAACTATTTTGAAACTATTGACTAAGATTTTTTTTATAAAGCTTTATGTATCGGAAGATGCTTTGTTCATGGCGGAAATGAAAATACGGATCTTGGAAAAATTATCACTCTGAAACATCGCCAGCCATTTAACTCGCTGCTCTTATTGACATTTCACCAGTAGCTAATTGAAGGTGTTTTACGTCACAATTTATAAATTGGTATACAGTCATGCAAGCAGGAGACATGTCGATTTCGAGTTTTTTAACTCAAACTTTATGCAGTAGGGGAAGGTGGGGAGACTTGATTCCTTGGGAGACTTGATTCTCCCCTGTTTTACCAAGAACTAAACTGCCCATTATCGCATATTTGTAACAATCGCATTTTTGTTCATTTTGTAAAAAGCCTGTGAATTGTTCACAAAGCTCAATTTAATGGATCTAATCCCACAACAGTGAAATAGGCTGGAAATGATTGGGGTTGTTGCCTCAATTTGAGGCTTTATCCCTCATTAGGCATCCATATAAAAATTTGTCTAAAAAATTCGAGAAAATATAATTTGCGCCTATTTTTTGTAGATTTTGACAGATATGTAATGAAGGGTTTGCTCTAAACAAATATTTATTGAGTAGATCGACGACTACTAACCTAACGTGTTTCACTTCCTTTGTAATTCGACAAATGGAGAGTGGCCATCAGGTGGATGCCATTGATACAGTATTGATACGGAAAATCTGTATATTTTGGAGTAAAAATATTTAAAAGTTCAGAGAGCATGGTCCTCATTACGAGCAGGAATCTTCATAATTTTTGTATCGTTTTCTACCAAAACGATCCTACTGTTGTTCCTGTCTCACTAAAAATTCCAAAAACATCCATGGCACCTATGACACGTTGTTGTTCTTGAGTTCTCTGCATCTTTCTTAAGTAGGTGTTCAGCTAATCCAATGATCGTAATTTTCATTCATTCTCACGAGAAGAGAATGCTCATTCACGCAGATTTCCGCCGAAAAATAATTTTCAAGGAAGAAAAACAGGTGTTAAGAGTGATAACCATATTTCGCTCACTTCCAGTGGCGTAAAAAATTGATTTGCTTGCAGACTCATAGTTTTGAGTTGTCCTGCTTTTTACTGATATTGAGTAATATTTCCGTGGGGTTGAAAGAGAGGGCAATAATTTTACTTAGTCACTGAGCAGATAAAAGTTAGCGAGTATGATTTACGTTTCTCTTCTGAGTTCGTTCTAAGAGAAAAGAGTGGTGAGTGAAAGATGTTTTCCGCCACAAATTACGAAAAAAATATTCTCCTTCGACCCAAAAACGCTTAATTTCGTCTCATCGAACTTGCAATTGAAATTGGAAGTCACTATTTGGTCACTTTTTCTGCAACTGAAAGTCACTATTTGGTCCCTTTTTTCGTCAGCTTTGGTCCCTAAAGTCACTATTTTGAGAGGCTTCGGTCGCTACCAGCCCTGTGGAAGGTGTTTGAATGGGGATCACAGTAGCCCAAAAAATATGTTTGATTAGTCGACCTGGCTGACATTGTAAGCAAAAATGCGCGTTGTGGACTAGGTAGCCATACGAAATGGCCACATAACCTTATGTACCAAAATCAACCTTTTTCGTACATTTCGGGCCCCCCGAAAACTGTCCGGTCCTGGATCATCCACCGAATAGCAACATTTTTTCACGGAATAATTCTTCCTGGAATGAGCAGTGTTTATGTTTATATATGCATATGAAAACATGAAACATTTCACTGTGAAATGCATTCTGTGGTTTAGTTTGAATAAAACCTTTAAACGAAATCGATTTACAGCATGGTGCTGCTAGCAACCTAATGATTGATAATATAAGAGAGAAAAACTAACCTAATAGCCTATTATTTAATTGGTCACAACTGAAAACAAAATGTATTCAATAAACGGACTAAAAGTATTCAATAATAGGACAGATTCGCTATTTTGAATGAAATTCATTTCGGTTATCATTTTTGCTATGTTGACAAGACCAGAATGATAACAATTCTAGTTATCAATATAACTGGATAATTAAGTTTGTTATTAATAAGTTATTCTGCTTTGCACTCTGTCCAGCCGACTGTTATTTACATAAGTGGTTATGGTATCCTGGCTGATAACTAAATAATAACTTAATTAGTTATTTGAGTGAATAACATGTATAACAAAATGTGTTATCAATTTGGTATCAGTGATAACTTAATTTGTTTTCATTTAGTTATTTCAGGAGCAAAATTCTGGTATCATTTTTGTTATGTTGGCTGTTAATTCAGCCAAAATGATAGCAAATTCAGTTATCAAAATGTCTGATAACCGGATAATAGAATTTGTTATCAATAAGTTATTCATTTTTGCTCGGGAACACCCTGAATGGAGCATTATATTCAGTGATGTAGTTAAAATAGTGAAATAGGTACTTACTTTGGTCCCAAGAATACATACCATCTCCTTCTGCAACCAACGCACGGAATCAAATTACCCTAGTAACCGTGCTCTTGATGGGACATCCTTGCATCGCGATAGACTTGTTCGGTTGGACATCAGGTGTGACGCTTGATTTGGGATGCACTCAAGATTTCGACTGCATTCAAAACACGGCTTTCCTTCTTTGCGATACTCATCCTATACTCGCCTGGAACATCCCTTTGTATCGCTTTGTCCGTGGAATTCATTTTCGCTATGATTTAACAATCGATTGGATAGACCCTTTTTAGACGTTGCTCGTAATGCAGAGGGATTGCGATCAATAAAAACAATTCAATCTTTAAGGAGCACTTGACCGGGAAGCTTAATTTTTCATCAATATAAATTTTATTTTCATAAATTTCCGATCGAGTGATTGCATAATCATTTCTTCCCCCTTAATCAAACACGGTTTGTTACTAACTTACGAAACTACGTATTAGAGAAGACTTTTCGGATTGGATACATTTTATTAATGATAATAATTAGGAAGTTTAAGTTTAATGGTCATGAAGAGATGAGGTATTGCGGTAATTTGAGAAAGATTTCATAAATAGTTTTACTCAAATAAGCTTTTCAATGCTACAAATGGACATTCAGGGAAACATTTGGGAACTTTCATTATGCACTTCTCAAGAAGTTAATAGCAAACCAAGCCCAATTTCTACATTTGGCTCATGTAACATATTTACCCAAAGATTACCTAGACCAGACCGATTTTTAAGAAATGTTACTTTCAGCATTGCGATTGCGATACAAGATTGACATTACGCATGAACATTTTATGGCAGTTTGTCAAGAATGCTGACTCGAAATAAGTAGCAGCAAATAAAAATAATGCTAAAATAATAAATTGGGCAGCAATAGAACTTTGACTTCACATTATTTTTACATCTGACCATGCTATCGCGCAGCTCAATTTGTCAAACGATCGACGCAACCAAAGCCACGGCTTTAATCATGCGCCACATGCATAGTACACGAGACCTCATTCGACGTTAACCGATGCTTTCCAAATTAGCCTCATCCCAGGGATTAGTATAATGCGCATCCGTCTTCTGTCAACTGATTATCGGAGTTGTCGCGAGCCAAATTAATTGTCCCGTCCATTTTCGGACACGTTCTCACTTATTTCATTGACCAATTCCATTTAGTATCTCCGGTAGCGAATTTCGGCTAATGTGGGTGGCCTCGGAGCTCACGCTTGCCTGAACGAAGATTCTGCCGGCTCGGGTGATAAAAATTGTCCCAAAACGGTCGTCACTGTTCTCGCTTAAACTCGTCGTCCGATTTTCGTTTTAATTGTTTAATCTTTCCGTACTCGTTGGCTGAAGAAGGTGTCGACACTGAGAGAAAAGAGAAGCTCTAAAACGGTGGGTGGCATATTCAAATTTGGAAATTAAAGTTTTGAAATCATTATTACACCTTTTTATTATCTTTCTCTTCCGTTTAACAGTTGGGTGTTGTTATGTTTTACTCAACTGGCTGGCAGCCGTGGATTTAGCTCTTTTTGGCTTCTCGTTTTGTTGACATTCTATAAAATTCTTTAATGATTTCTTTTCCGTTGACTCTTCCCGTTTGCACATCTCGCTCGCTGGCCTGGACTGGTTGGGTGTCTCGTGCGGTGTTGTACGATTGCTTCAAAGAGATCGTTTCGACACTTTGGAGCTGGTCTGGTCGAATTGACTTAGTGGCAGTGGAACGTCCGGCAAAAGTAAGAGCAGATACCACGGCAGACTCTGCCACCAACTGCTTCAGATTCTATAAATATCCGGAAATACTTTTTGTTATGACCAAAATCAGCCACAGCAAAGGTGCTGACAGAGGGCGAATGGCAGAATGAAACATAGAATAAGGCTGCAGAAAGAAACGGTTGAATGTAAATGAGGCTCATACCTTTGGGGTCTAAGCCGCATCTGCGAACACAGGCCGTAAGTAAACTCGAAATTAGATAAAATGAAACTGTCAATTAATTTTATTCTCAGCAAATAAATTTCATTTCGATTTTTTCACCAAGTAGTCGGGTTGGTTAGGGCAACCAGCAATCCTCTATCAATCCAACGGAGGAAGCGTCAAAAGAACCTCGGCTGACCTTTCTCAATCTGGCAAACTTCGAAGTTTTCCCTCGTACCCACTTGGGCCGCACGATTTGGTGGTCCAAGGATAATTAAGAGAATGTGTTTTTAACTTCTTATTTTTCTCACTTGCCTACCCCGAAGCTGCATTACCGCACGAGTGACCACTGGAACGCGGTGTGTTCAGGCTGAATTCATGACGACTGCGGACCAGACGGCGACGCGTACTTTGCGAGCAGGTGCGCGGGTGTCAGTGCACTGCAAGGGGGTTGAACCGCGGACGATCTCAACGAGGGCACTGGACTGCTGAGATTAGATCAAAGCAATCAGTGCAAATTGTTCTTTTCCTTAGGGCTTTTCCACTCGTGCAGAAACAATGAATGGAGAAGCGTATTCCGAGGATCGTAAATTGTGTAATAAAATTAAACGATAATAAAATGTCAACGATTGAACCCGTAGATGGAATGATTCTCTACCACAATTATAACGGATGCATCTTTGAAAATAAAAAGAATGTTCAGTTATTCAATGACGAATGTTCGCTTTGAACATCTTCGAATTACAAATAATGTCATCTTATACAAACATTTAAAATATGTTGAATACACGTCAAATTATTTTTTGTTGACGTAAGTATGCGCACATTGACGCATGGCAGTGTATTAATTATGAAAACAAGAAAGCGGACTTTGAGTGGTGTAAAGTGGTCAAAATAGGATATTTAATAGTTGTGGTTCATTCTCATGGTTTTGATTCGGAATTCAAGCTTAAAATTCCCTAAAATATCAGTTCAAATTCATAAGAAACAAAATATATTCTGCATTCGGTAACTTTTCCTTTGTTTCTGTATTGCTAACGGCTGGGATCCGGTCCCTGCCTTGGACGGTTTAACATCGATCCCCATCGAAGTAGACATATTTGCGCGCGCTCTTGCATGGTTACGCGCACTGACTTCCGAGAGGCGAAGTACAAAGGAATTTGCGCCACGCAGAAAATGCGAAAAGGGTGAATTTAATTAGCCCAAAGTATTCATTATGAGCCTTTTGTTTGTGCTACTGGTGTTTGCACTCGGGGCAGATCGTCGCCAGTCATGAGACAGTTTTTAAGCTGCACCGGGCAACGCACAACCCAGCCATAGAAAATGCGATCGTGTTCGCAAAAGGGCCAATTAGATGAAAGTTATAACAATAATTAAAGTCACAAGTGATTACTTTTGAGGATATTACTAATAAATATTGTGCAGAATATTTTTAGATGATAATGATTTTTGTGTATGAAAATAGGGTGAAACGACATATTAGAAAGAAGTTGAGCAAAGGTTTGGAGATTCTTTAAAAGTTTACCTAATATAATTTTAATATTCAAAAAGTCGAATAAATACTTCTTTGGTTTCGGAAATGTTACATGATTTGTGCTATTTTTTTTCTCATTTTGTTTTAAATCCAAACTACTGAAAAATAGGACTTATTTGCCTATTGTCTATTATTTTCCGAAAAACATCAAGAGCTTGTTCCTATTGTTACGGAATTGCATGTTTTTCTTATAAACAGAGTTACCACATTTATACAACTTAGCTCTGTCGAATCAGTAAGCCCAAAAAAAAATGTTTTGTAGGAAAAGCCCAGATTAATCCATCTAGAAGTGATTACGCTCACTTGTACCTGCCGAGTGAGAAGCGAACATCATCTTTACAGGAGTTCTGTCCAGCATTCTTGCAATATGCTCTACCCATCATTTCCACCTTCTGAATACTATTTTCGTCGTGAAGTTAGGCGACCTCGTGATTCATCCTTCGCTGCCACACACCGTTCTCTTTTGCACCGCCAGAAATGGCCCTAAGCACACGTCGCTCGAATACCCCGACAACTTGAAAGTTTCATGTCTGTAGTGGACCACCGATCTTGCAAGCATTTTCTACAAGATACATTTGGTGCAAATGTAAACTTTTTTAACCACTACAAGATACATTTGGTGCAAATGTAAACTTTTTTAACCACAATTTTTGCTGTAGCCCGACTTTTACAGATGAAGAGCCTTCGTATTTCACGATTAACATTATTATCAGCTTTTAGGAAAGATTCAAGATAGTCGAATTCCACGATCACCTCGAGGGTATCTCTGTCTATCGTAACACTGCTCCGCAGACAGGCCTTGTGGCGCTCGATTCCGCCGACTCGCATGTACTTTGTCTTCGACGCCTTGAACTTTTGTTGCCTTACATTACAGGCGGGTATACTTTGCCTTGCAGCTTTTGGGTGGCAGTGTCCTGTCCTCTCCTGTGATATTAACGCCGTTTAAGTGTTCCTCGAAGTGCAGCTTCTAGGTTTCGACCACCAAATGCTCAACCATCAAGATACTACCTTGCTTATCCCTGCACATGTCGTCTTGCGAGTCGAAACTTTTGTTAGATACATCGAGCCTCTAATAGTGTCTTTCTTGGGAACGGCACTGCTGTTCCATCTCCGGCCACTTTGCCCCTTCCGGGCGGCGTTTCTTCTCCTGAAAGAAATGGGTCGGCTGTCTCCGCTTCCAAATACTGCATTCCACGTTCTGCTTGCTGCAGTGTGATCGCCAGCACTGCGTTTTTTTCCTCCAAAATCTGTGTGCACTCTTCGTCGAGCCAATCGTTCGTCTACTTTGTTCCACATACCCGTTGATCTTCGCTGCGTCGTTAATGGCTGCTTTAACCCTTTCAGGCCCAAATTTTTCCAAGCAATACCATACAGTAAATTTGATGTATTCCGTTTGTTTTGGTGCTCAATAATGTAGAAACGACTAAATATGTTGAAAAATATTTTTTTAGGATGTGCTAGGTCATCCAAATTGTCCTTGAGTTCAGGACTTCGAATCTACTCTTGAATCAGATGCATTTTTTGTAATACAAAGATGCGATATGAAGTCAACTATATACATCTTGCCTTCTGAAAACCCAATAGACATCGTAAGATAGTTTTGAGATATTTTGGGTCATCCAAATTGTCCTTGAGTTCAGGACTTCGAATCTACTCTTGAATCAGATGCATTTTTTGTAATACAAAGATGCGATATGAAGTCAACTATATACATCTTGCCTTCTGAAAACCCAATAGACATCGTAAGATAGTTTTGAGATATTTTGGGTCATCCAAATTGTCCTTGAGTTCAGGACTTCGAATCTACTCTTGAATCAGATGCATTTTTTGTAATACAAAGATGCGATATGAGGTCAACTATATACAGCTTGCCTTCTGAAAACCCAATTGACATCGTAAGATAGTTTTGTGATATTTTGGGTCATCCAAATTGTCCTTTAGTTTAGGACTCTGAATCTACTCTTGAATCAGATGCATTTTTTGTAATACAAAGATGCGATATGAAGTCAACTATATACATCTTGCCTTCTGAAAACCCAATAGACATCGTAAGATAGTTTTGAGATATTTTGGGTCATCCAAATTGTCCTTGAGTTCAGGACTTCGAATCTACTCTTGAATCAGATGCATTTTTTGTAATACAAAGATGCGATATGAGGTCAACTATATACAGCTTGCCTTCTGAAAACCCAATTGACATCGTAAGATAGTTTTGTGATATTTTGGGTCATCCAAATTGTCCTTGAGTTTAGGACTTCGAATCTACTCTTGAATCAGATGCATTTTTTGTAATACAAAGATGCGATATGAAGTCAACTATATACAGCTTGCCTTCTGAAAACCCAACAGACATCGTAAGGTAGTTTTGAGATATTTTGGGTCATCCAAATTTTACTTAAGTTCAGTACTTCGAATCTACTCATGAATCAAATGCATTTTTGTAATACAAAGATGCGATATGAAGTCAACTATATACATCTTGCCTTCTGAAAACCCAAATTTAAATTTATTTTCGATTCATCAATCTTGCCAGAATACCCGATACATATTCTGATCATTGTATCGTTCAGGACGCTTGATGGTATTTCGTAGATGTCGTAAATAGAGCAATAATCCCTAATAGCAATGTTAACTTACCTGTAAATAGCTGTAAATATAAGTAATGAAAAAAGTAAAATAAAAGATCAAAAAAAACAACAAACCACAGTTATTCGGGTAAGTTAACATTGCTATTAGGGATTATTGCTCTATGTACTACACATATCACAACTTGGAATGCCGATTAAATCTGTTTTACAAACATAGGTCCTAAGCTAAGAGCTCGAAGTTAATCTGGAAGACCCAGATCATCTCGTAACCATTTTATGATGTCTGTCCCAGAAAATGGAATGAGTGTAATTTATTACCCATCGCCACTTATTATAGTAACCTGTTGTTGCAACTGTAGATCCCAAGTTCCAAACTCAAGGGAAGTTTGAAAGACATAGAACATCTCGAAACCATTGTATGATGTATTTGACCTTCCAGAAGGTGAAACAAGTTTAGTTGATTTTATATCACAACTTATAATAGCGAAAAAATCCGTAGTCACAACTGTGAATCTCATGTTTTGAACTCAAGGATAGCTTAGATGACCCAGAACATCTCGCAGCCATGTTAAGATGATATCTGTTGACCTTCCAGCAGATGAAATTGGTAAAATGATTACACATCACAACTCAGTATAGCGACACACCCGCCTGGTACGACTGTAGATTTTAAGTTTAGAATTCAAGGACAGTTTGGATGACCCAGAATATCTCAAAACTCTCTTACGATATCCCTTGGCCTCCCAAGAGGAGTAATGGATATAAGTGAATGCCCATTGACGCTTTGAGTATTGCAAAAGATTATCTTCCAGCTGTAGATCTCAAGTCCCTAACTCAAGGACAGTTTGGATGACCCAGAATATCTCAAAACTCTCTTATAATATCCCTTGGCCTCCCAGGAGGAGTAATTAATATAATTGAAAGCATATTGAAGCTTGAGTACTGAAAAAGATATTATTGCAACTGTAGATTTTAAGTTCAGAACTCAAGAACAGTTTGATGACCCAGAATATATCAAAACTATCTTACGATATCCGTTGACCTCCCAAGAGGTCTTCTTCTTCTTATTGGCATTACATCCCAACACTGGGACAGAGCCGCCTCGCTGCTTAGTGTTCATTAAGCACTTCCACAGTTGTTAACTGCGAGGTTTCTAAGCAAAGTTACCATTTTTGCATTCGTACATCATGAGGCTAACACGATGATACTTTTATGTCCAGGGAAGTCGAGACAATTCCAATCCGAAAATTGTCTAGACTGGCACCGGGAATTGAACCCAGCCACCCTCAGCATAGTCTTGCTTTTGTAGACGCGCGTTTTACCAGCACGGACACCTCCCAGTAGGTTTAATGGATATAATTGAATTCCTTTTGAAGCTTTGAGTACTGAAAAAGATTCTCTTCCAGCTGTAGATATCAAGACCCTAATTCAATGACAGTTTGGATGACCCAGAATATCTCAAAACCCTCTTACGATATCCCTTGCCCTCCCAGGAGGAGTAATGAATATATTTGAAAACATATTGAAGCTTGAGTACTGAAAAAGGCTATTCTTGCAACTGTGGATCTTAAGTTTAGAACTCAAGAACAGTTTGGATGACCCAGAATATCTCAAAACTATCTTTACGATATCCGTTGACCTCCCAAGAGGTGTAATGGATATAAGCGAATGCCTATTGAAGCTTCGAGTACTAAAAAAGATTTTCTTCCAGCTGTTGATCTCAAGTCCCGACCTCCGGGACAGTTTGGATGACCCAGCATATCTCAAAATACTCTTACGATACCCCTTGTCCTTCCAGGAGGAGTAATGAATATAATTGAAAACATATTGAAGCTTGAGTACTGAAAAGTCTATTCTTGCAACTGTAGATCTTAAGTTCAGAACTCAAGAACAGTTTGGATGAACCAGAATACCTCAAAACTATCTTACGATATTCGTTGACCTCCCAAGAGGTGTAATGGATATAAGTGAATGCCTGTTGAAACTTTGACTACTGAAAAACGATTTTCTCGCTGCTGTAAATCTCAAGTCCCGAACTCAAGGACAGTTTGGATGACCCAGAATATCTCTAAACTGTCTTACGATATCTGTTGACCTTCCAGGAGGTGTAATGCATATAATTGAACGCATATTAAAGCTTTGAGTACCGAAAAACGATTTTCTTGCAGCTGTAGATCTCAAGTACCGAACTCAAGGACAGTTGGGGTTATCCAGAATATCTCAAAACTATCTTATGATATCCGTTGATCTCCCAAGAGGTGTAATGGATATAAGTAAAGGCATATTGAAGCTTTGAGTACTGAAAAGGATTCTCTTCAGCTGTAGATCGCAAGTCATGAATTCAATGACAGTTTGGATGACCCAGAATATCTCACAATACTCTTACGATATCCCTTGCCCTCCCAGGAGGAGTAATGAATAAAATAGAAAACATATTGAAGCTTGAGTACTGAAAAAGGCTATTCTTGCAACTGTAGATCTTAAGTTCAGAACTCAAGAACAGTTTGGATGAACCAGAATATCTCAAAACTATCTTACGATATCCGTTGACCTCCCAAGAGGTGTAATGGATATAAATTAATGCCTATTGAAGCTTTGAATACTGAAAAAACATTTTCTTCCAGCTGTAGATCTCAAGTCCCGAACTCAAGGACAGTTTGAATGACCCAGAATAACTGCAAACTATCTTACAATATCCGTTGACCTCCCAGGACGCGTAATGAATATAACTGAATGCATATTAAAGCTTTAAGTACTGAAAACAGATTTTCTTGAAGTCCTGAATTCAAGGACAGTTTGGATAACCCAGAATATCTCAAAACTATCTTACGATATCTGTTAATCTCCTAGGAGGTGGTAATGGATATAAATGAATGCATATTAAAGCTTTGAGTACTAAAGAAAAATATTTTCTTGCAGCTGTAGATCTTAGGTCCAGATTTCAAGGACAGTTTGGATGACCTGGAATATCTAAAAACTATTTAACGATATGTGTTGGCTTCCCAGAAGGTGTAATGGATATAAGTGAATGCCTATTGACGCTTTGAGTACTGAAAAAAGATTCTCTTCCAGCTGTAGATCTAAAGTCCTGATCTCAAGGATAGTTTGGATGACCCAGAATACTCCAGAAACACATTGCGGTGTTTTACCACCTTCTATAACATGTAACGAGCATGGTTTACTACTCGAATAAACAAAGAGTAACAGAAAACTCTTTTTTGCAATTGTAGATTTCAAATCCTGAACTCATGGATAGTTTGGACTAGGCCTAGGACGTCCAAGGAAGATTAAAAATAGTTTATTGTGTATCACGGTATCCCTACGGATACGTTCGAAACAAAATCTTTTTTTAAACAGTTAAATCCGCTGCCGATATACCTTATATTGTATTGTTCATAACTTCACCAAGTTCATGACGTTCTAGGCTGCCGTAAGGCCGTTTTTGCCCATGCCTGATATTTTTCCCTGATAGGGGAGTTAATTTCAAGCCATTTTGCTGAAGAGACCGTTCACTTTTATCCATCGTGCGATTTTATACATTAATTTTTATGTTGGAGTCATATATGACCCCGTGGGCCTGGAAGGGTTAACTGTTCTCCAGAAGGCCTCAAGGGAGGTCCCATCGAGCTCACCCTTTTCCGGTACTGCATTGGCGACATATGGTCGTATCGAGGCGGCTGTCGCTACTAAATACGTGTTGGTGACGGACAATTTTGGGCGCAGTTTAACCATCACCAGATAGTGATCAGAGCCGATGTTAGCATTTTTTTATTAGACGTTAGCATATTGATGTCGATAATGTCGGTGATGTGTCGTCAATCAAACAGTACGAAGTCCATGTGTGATTCTGTTTGCAGTGATGATCTCCAGGTGTACCGATACGGTACATAACCTTTAAACGTGCGCACTATTGATCTTCTCCACCACGTTACGATGCTGAATGTCTTTCAGTACACAGGCGAACTTGCGTGTGCGCTCGATGGAGATGAGAGATTTGCAGTTTCACGAACCGATGCTAGTCCCCTTTCATCGCTATGATCTTCGAAGATTGTTCGGGACCATATTCTTTCGTTGCTTAGTTTTTTCGTTGCTTTTTTAAATTTCCACTTCCTTCTTAATTTTCGTAGGACCGTAATTCATAGTTTTGCTTAGATCAGCCGCCCCTAACATGAGAACAAATGCTGCTGTGAGCCGCACCTCTTTGGTGGACGTTTGATGCTCGGTCAGAGTTTATCCTTCGGAGAGAAGCGAACTCCTTTTCCTTGTCAGCATACGTCCAAAGCTCCCACCAGGGTTGGTTACCCAATCTTCCCTAAGGCTACTCGTACCCCGGATTGTACCACGAGGGAGTATGGCTAGGTGTTGCTGTGCAATAGGCTAAGGAATGTGTTATTCGAGCTTTTTCATTATGCGATAAAGCTGCAAAAGTGTCATATCAAAATTGCAGCGCATTAACTTGCATACTCATCAAAGCTTGTATTTCATTTGATGTGTTCTAGTTGAACGGGTAGAAAAGCTTTCATGCAAATTTTTTTTGGGTGATACTCAATCACTATATGTTTCATAACAATTCAAATACATGGAATATGCAATCGTTGTAAAGCTCAAAAATGATCAACATCACTTTGTTCTCCACCGAGTGCAATTTGTTGCGAGAATATCTACTTTGTCAAAATTTGATTAATGTTTTTATGATTACATGTATACACACGCACAGACAGACATTTTGTTCAGTTTGTAGAACTAAGTCGATTGTATACACCACGATGAGTTCCAGAGCATCGTGAAACAAGTTCGCTATTGAATAAAATGATAGCCTTTCAAAGCAACCTTGTTGTGCGAAAAAAAAAATCTTGCTACCTTTACAAGTGTTGGGAAAAAACTCAAACTATTAAAATTTATGCATGGTTCACATCAAGTACGAATCAACCCTACGGGCTCACTCTTTCCTGAAACCTCAGTATCCTTGGCCCTGGCCCATGTAAAATATTTCCATCCTGTGTGACTGTCTGGATCAGCCTTCACCTGGTTCCTGGTAAGATTTCTATTGACTTCCTTTATTGCCATATTGTGGTTTCGTCGCCACGGAACGCTGCTGCGATGCACTGCAGCATTCTAATTCAGCGCATGCTTACAGAACTCGTCTCCGCTCTTTCGCAATGTGTGACTGACCCACCTCCATTTACGCTCCCAAGTTCCTGTTGATATCGATTTTTTATGGCATCTTCGATGAAGCTCTGATTCGAGAACTGTGTAATCTCCGCTGATACACACCACGTCTCACTGGAGTACAACAACGCAGATTTAACGGTAAAGTTGAATATTCGAGTTTTGGTGCATAGGCTTATTTGATTAGATTTCCAGATATTTCGTAAATTTACAAAGGTAGCCTAAGCCTTCTCAATCCGTGCTCCTATGTTGACCTTAGTTTCTCCGTCCGACGCTAACTGGCTGTCAAAATGTTGAAAGTGCTCGACCTTTTCCACTGCTTGCCCTGTTATCGTAAGGTTGGAGCAGTTGTGCGTTTTGACTTAAAACGATTTGGTCTCTCTAGCAGCACAATAATAATAAATAATAATAATAATAAATAATAGCATCACAATGACGGGGCCCTCCTTAGCATAGCGGTAAGACGCGCGGCTACAAAGCAAGACCATGCTGAGGGTGGCTGGGTTCGATTCCCGGTGCCAGTCTGGGCAATTTTCGGATTGGAAATTGTCTCGACTTCCCTGGACATAAAAGTATCATCGTGTTAGCCTCATGATATACGAATGCGAAAATGGCTTGGCTTAGAAACCTCGAAGTGCTAAATGAACCCTAGTTGCGAGGCAGCAATGTCCCAGTTGGGAATGTAATGCCAATAAGAAGAAGAAAAAGAAGCATCACAATGCAGACCGATTTAGTTGCTGTAATTCATATATGACAAAATTTAGTCGTATTTGAGTAACAGAAACAATATTACAACATATGTGCTGCTCGGTTGCTCTGCTGATGTTTATGAAGAGACCCGCCACAGAGGAGCGTTCGGTTAAGTCGTGGAGCTTAAAATGCACATCAGAGCGCCGTTGCGCTCGTAAAGCAACCTCATCAGCTGAATTGAAGTTTTAAGGTGCTCCATCTACTATCTACTTAAGGACTACTATCTATGGTATCCACCACGTCTATTCCGGAACTCCTTTGCAAACATATTTTAACGATTCAGACGATCGGAAGCTTTTTTGCAGTTAGTGTCAATGAATACCAATTAGAGTGCAGTGAACTACGTCATATGTTTCAATATGCTAAAAATGTAGTTCCCTTACTTCTGTTAACATATTGACAGCTTAGGTCTACTACAAAAAATTCAAGCAACTTGATGGTGACATAGATTCTAAACGCAGCATTCAAAAAAATTGCCAAACATTTTATCTCACTTTAATATTATCATTATCACAGCATAAATTCCGCTAATGCTTTAATAACTTTAAATGGCGGTAAAGGTTTGACTTAGCTTGGAAGAGTGTTTTTTCTTTCTTTTATATTCTGCTACAACCTTATCCACCCCCTCGGTTTTTAATTTTATGCTTCTTTTTCTATCCCCTCTCGCAGTTCCTAGACATAGGACAAAATCCACTATTTTTCACTTTCCCGTTGGGCGTTGCTTGCAAGCATTTTACACGCGTTAGCCGAGCTTGTGGTGACCAGGCGAGGCCTTCAGTCCACTCATTTCGGTGTTGAAACGGATTGCGGATTCACTGCACGGCGGAGCAAGAGAATATCGGCTCAACCACTCGACACTAGCGGTGCTGCTTCATAAAATATGCAACTCAATGAATGTAGAGTAGGATTATAATGGTAATATTAAAAGGATTTAATACGTGGCGTACAATTTTGTTTTATGATCTGATTTATGCGTAAAGTTTTTTTTATCCCACTTGCGAGTTGATTTTATTCGTCTGGGTTGGCTTTAATAAGTTAGAATCAGTGTTTGACACCTTTGGAAAACTTCAACAACACGTATCTGAATAATTTGAAGATGGTTACGACAAAGGTTGTATACATGAGTTTGGTGGAAATAAAATTACATATATTTTAAATGTTGAAGGCAAGTCGGCAAAATGTTTGAATTAATTATTTAGCAACCCTAACAAAAAAAAACTAACGTTACACAATTTGATTTGATTGTCATTGTTACCTTGCAGCCTAATGTTCATTCGGAACTTTCACAGTTATTAACTGTAAGATTTCTAAGTCGAGTTACCATTGGTGTATTAATATATCGCGAGGGTGACACGATGATACCGATCATTTCTTGGACCGCACCGGGAATCGAAAGCAACCACCCCCAGCATGGTCTTGCTTTGTAGACGCGTATCTCCTGCGCATTCCACAATTTTTCATATGGTAGTATTGGTTGTTTTTGTTGTTTTTATATTTTCTATAAATCTGTTTAGAGTTTATTTGGACTGCCAAGAATTCTTTAAGCTGGTTATAGCCTAATTATGATAAAATACATTTGTAGGATATTTATCAACTAGCACTTATTACTTCCACTTTTGTTTGCATACATTCTCCGTTAAAAAACTTTCCTCGTCTGACCCTATGCGAACTTACGAGTAAGCGATTGATTCAAAACAAACGTTGAAGAGAGTCATTTCAAGATAATGGTATCTCCATAGTTCTTTGTCAACCTAACCGCAATGGCTTCGACGAGGGAATTATTTATGAGAACATGATGAGAAAGGCTAAATTTTCAAGAGTCGGCGAAACACCAACACAAAACAACTTAAAGCTGGCGATCACAATGGACGCTCAACCTCTAGTGAAGAAGCGAGCACAAACTCAACTACAAATGTATTTTAATGTGCACATAAAGATAAAAATACAACACTTAATTATAACATTTTATTTTAACAAAATATGTTTCGCGCATAAAATTACACACCGAAACCCGACAGGCTGGTGGCCGGTTTGGGTGCCCTCTGCCGCCTGCGGTTGCTGCAGGTGAAAGGGGTAAAAGAACAAGTGTTCTCTTTGTAAATTCAAATTTTGTGGAAATTTCTTTGCATTATCGTTTTTCGATACAGATACTCGGGCGTCCCTTCTCGAGCGTGCTGCACGCGCTTCCTTGTAAGTCGGTACATAGTCTCGCCATGTCGTTCATAGATTATTGTACCGACAGCAGAAGGCAATGAGAAATTGTAAACTTCTCCAAACAGTCAACGCAGTGCTCCCGAACGGGAGTAATCGTAGTAGGCAGGGCAGCGTGAAGCCATTGTTCGAGCGCACGCACAAACAAAGTAGCCGCTGCCGACTGGTCTGGAATCCGTTGGTGGCTTGGCAACATTTGCTGGCCCGCTTATCTCATTAGCCATTTCCATGCTAATGATGCTCGAGTGACACAGTGGTTATTTTAATTTCAATATCACACCCAGTGACAACGTTGCTGTGGTCGTTGGGAGCAGTGTAAAAATTTCAATTTACAAATTTCTAATCAGCATTCAATTAGTCCTACTGTGTGCGAATAGGCGGCGTTAACGTCGTCGATCATGGTTCAGTTAGCGTTTTTATGTTTCAATTAAAGCTCACCAGGTAACGAGGTGATAGAGGTATCCTGTAACAAGCTATAAAAGCGATTTGTAATAAAAGGGGCACTTAAAAGAATGGCGTCATGGAGCGACCAGAACTCGTCAACTGCCCATAACAAGTTAGTTATCTCCGGAGCAATGCGAGTCTCAAAGCTGCTGGTTGGGAATATGAAAACTCACATCTCTTACTTATTTCTCTTTTATTATTTATCACACATTATTATGATTATTAGCAATACCATTTGTTGCGTCTTCGCCTTCGCGTCCAACCGTTCGGTAGCAAAAGGCAATCCATTTATCTCTGAAGAGTAGCAAAACGTGAGAGATATAAATTACCATTCTTCAGCAGCCGGTGAGAACCGTAGCACATCTGCGCGCAGCCATCGTGACCACTTTGGAAAACCGGAAAAGACCACAAGCCGGAGCTATCGTGGTCACTTAAGTCATCGCAGCTTTTGCCTGCGTCCGCCTTGATGTTAACACGTATTGTCTGGTTTTTATTCTCATCACTCCGAGGATCTGCAAGAATGTACTCCAGTTCCATATGTGACACCATATTAATGTATGCATGATACGAAAAGGTGAAGCCCACACATTGGCAGCAAAAGAAGCAATAAGTGGTCAAAATCATCACATTGATTGCAATTTTGAAATTGCCACTCAAAAGAGACTATCACGCTCCTCAGACAGCGAACCCTGGAATAGCAATTTGTAACCATTTATTTGTTTTGATGCAGCTCACTGTGTACCTACACTCGTTGCCTTATCAAACGGGCGTGAGTACTGAGCGCAACAAGCTACATCGCAAAACAAGAATTGCACCGGTTTATCGCACCATGGAAAGGTATTTCCACATTAATAAATTTATCGTTTATGAAATTCAATAAACAGAAAACAAAATAGCGAGCCAACCAAGAGCCCACTTTGAGGACTTACGTAAGGCATTTTATCGATAAAAATTAAGTTATTAATTCTAGCGAGCGAACTGGAAACGAAAACGGACAGGAAAGCGTAGAAATTCATGCAGAAGGAAAAATATTTAAAGTGTATTTATGGCGCGCTAGCTGCTTGGCGCAGAGCTATTTCCACCAACTTTGTTTGCCCATGGGAGCGCGAGAGTGTACTGCGCAGGTGTTAATGGCTACAAAGTGAACCGAGGCGTGGAGATACGGAGTCGGTCGGAAAGAGGGTACAGGGCGACGTTGGTGTTGGATCGGACCTACTCGAATTCCGCCAGTATCGCGCCTTAATTGTGCTGCGTCGATGGTCAACGGGTTCAAGGACTTCCCAATACACAGTTTCTATTGTCTAACCCGTATGAGCATATCTTGTGAAACTGCTGCAAACATGTGGATAGGAGACAGGAAAATAGGCTCGTAACAAATTGCAGCACAGTTCGTGTTCTTTCGGCCAGTTTGTTTTTAAGTTTTTGATAAGTATGGGACGGTAGTCAACAACGGGATGTATTTTTCATATTTCTAACATGCATTTTAATATATTATTACTGATGGAGTGAAATGGAATAGCTCAGCAAAGATATATAGCGGAAGATCACGGGAGTGTCGGGTCGCGAGTGTCGTGGTGCGTGTTGGGGGTCCTTTTTTTTCCGAGTTTGTGCTAGTTCCGTTGCCGCGGGGTTGATTCTAGCGAGTGTGCGAGTTGGGTGCCGCCGCGGAGGAACGGAGGATTGTGGAGTGTGTGCTGGGTCGGGCGTGACGACGCGGTAATTGAGTTTTTTTCCCGTGGAATTCGCGACCGTCAGCCATTTTTTTTTTGGCTGGGTGAAGTGTTCGATTTTCTGCAGTGCAGTGGGAAAAGCGCAAAGATGCCAAACAGCAAGAATTGCCGATTGGTATCGCGAAGAAGATGAAGATGATGCTGTCTGCTGGTGGACGACATTCACAATTAAAAGAGAATTATGCGGAAAGTTACTGGATTTTATTGGAGAAAAACAGAGAACGAAAAGGATGATATCTGGCAGGATAAGCAGAGTGTCTTCACTAAACGAATGATATCCGGTGAGTTTGTTCCAATAGGAAAATGACTAAGCTTTTTTTTATCACAGTGCCAAGCCCAATTATTGCAAATACTGTTTGTACACTTTCGTTTTGTTTTGAAGGTAGGCACTAAAATGTTACGAAACAAATATATTACAAAGCTGGCATCACTAGACTCTGGTTGAATGATGAAAGGGTGATGATAGAGAGAGACGAATTCTACAGATATGAATAATAATTGTTTCGTCTCAGTTTGACATGTAAGCTGATACGAAAATGTGTGAACGTGGTGTTGAATGATGCATGTTTACTTTGATGTTACTCACCAGTGAGTGGTTTTGTATTGCCGTCTCTTTTTTTCCGGCGGAGATTTTGCTCGCTTTGGAGAAAAGTGGAATCACTCAAATTTTGATTCCACTTTTTATGAGAGGTGAGTGGAGTGTCGGAATGGAGAGAGGGAGGCGGAGGTGTGGAACTGCTGACTGGTGGTTGAGGTCAGAGTGAGCGAATGGGACTGCTAATAACGGAACATGTAACCTACTACTTTTGTTATAAAAACTTCTCAGTTACCTATAATAGGATGTTGTATACGAGGGCATGGGTGCTTCGGGAAAAGTTGTAGACACGGTTTCCGTGTCTAGGCGCGGGATAGTGTAGGCTTTGTCCTCATAAGATACCACGGTACACTTGTCGGAGGACGAGAATTGATTTCTGATGAATTAAACTTACCGTGTTTTTGCAAACAATTAGATACATGAATCTCATTAACCACTGTGTGACAAGGATCATTCTTCCTGTTTCGATGTATTTGTTTATATGTTTTGTTCGAACAATAATTCTCGGGTACTTATTCAAAAGGACGTGTGTGATTTTGTGGACAAGGATTCAGACGTCGATTTGTCCAGTCTGGTGGCGCTCCCACGCAGGCCATCACCACAGACAGGAAGGTGAAGCCTTCGGCTACCTGTTAGTGGTGTTGGTTTGCGTGGGAGCGCCATCGGATCGGATTGGACAGGTCGACGTTGGAGTCTTTGTTTACAGAATCACATACGTCCTTTTGAGTAAGTACCCGAGAATTGACTCCATTCTCTTTCGATGTATTCCGCACGAATGAAGTGAAAGAAACCCCGAACTAGGCACACACATGATGACCGATAACACAGTGGTGTTCTCTTTCCCTCTGGTGTAATCTTTCAGAGGTTAAAAATCTTAATCAACATGCGCGACAAGAATCATGCCAATGTCCCTTCCTCTCTTTACCACTTTACTGGTTAGTTACCTGAAAGAAAGAATACGCTCATTTTTTTGGTGACCCGTTATATAGTCCAATAACTGAAAACAGATCCAGTAGAAGAAAATTAGCATCAAGTTTGAAAGTCCCGTATAATTTACCAGGGAACCCATGAAGCAATTCAACATTAAACTGCTGCTTAAATCAATCTGAAGCACTTTTCCAACAGCACCCCGAGGGAAAACGGTAAATACGATAAGCAGTATCTATAGTCTCTCTTCCAATTGGTTGGATTTTCCCAATTCTGCTCGCCGATTTCAACATAAACTAAGAAAAATAAGATGGACACATTCATCCGCCACGGAACTAAATTCTTATAAGAAAATTCAGAAATACGATAAATAAATACAAGCAAAATAAATCATTTCAGTTAGTGCACAGTTTTAGCAAAAACATGGAAATTGAAGGTTCTCGGCCATGCCGAAGGATCTGTTTCAGGATGATCGGTGTCGCTCACATCATTATTAGTATAACATATTAATTACTCAAACAAGAGAACTATTTGGAACTACTATAAATATATGACCTTTCATAAGTTTTCATAGAGACTTCAAATTAGACCTAGATACAGGAACTCGAGAATTTACGGTGTAACTGATGCAATAGCGGCAATATAGAGGTGTGCAGAAGCTCAATGGCCAGCCGGAAATACCTGCAGACGTTATCAAATTGAGCAAAATTGACTCTAAATGAAGAATCCCGTATTTAGTTCCTCCTGTTAAATACAGCCAAATGTATTTTAGTACCTTATTTAAGTGCCCGAACCCCGATGTCCTCATACTACAATATCCAATCTAGGCTCCGTCCCCAATAGAGATGCATAATATAGAAGAATTCCCAAGTGACACATATCTCAATGCAGAGACAACAACATGCTAATTCCGGATACCAAAATCACAGAAGAATAAGGCAACAAATTAGTAACATTTGCTTTACTCACCATACCCTCCAATTGTACATATATGAACACATCAATTCAGCTTCATCATGCACCTAGCAGTTGATCTCAAAGCTCATACCATTAGTAGGGTATACAAAATTAACAAAACCCCACTACAGGATCACGCTAGATGTGAAAACCTGGATTTCCACAATATGCCACAATATGGCGCTGTAGAACGCCAAATGTTATATATATAATAGACCATCATATTAACTAGCAATACGATCTTATCAGATTCTCTATATTTTTATTTAGTATACTGCTACTATTTTACCCACAATTATATATCTGCCCCATATGATTATAGAAACAATCGAATAAGGGACTGGTGCGATAACAAGCATTACAACGCTTCTTTGCAATAGGAGAGGAGAAGACCACCAGCTGTCATCGAGAGAAAAAGTAGAATCATTGAGGTTTCGTGCGGCGTGGTATGGGAAATGAAGTATATTTCTGTTGTAAAACAAAAATTAAGAACGTTTCTCAGAAGAATCTTGATTTGCGGGGTTAGAATTTTAAAACTACACAAAATAGACATGATATCCCGATTTTTATATTTTTTTTTTTTGAATCAGCAGTTATTGCTTAAGATTGTTGAATTTCTAACCCCACAAACTAAAAATTGTTTGACAAAAATTCTATAAAGTTCTAGAGACATTTCAATTCTCATTTTCTATATCATGCCGTGTCGAGTTTCCATGGTTCTACTTTTTCTCTAAACTTTTCCAGGTGGCAGCACTGATGAGGGAACCTCCCCCATTCCCCCGTAGAAACAAACTTCCCTAAAAGCGCACGAAGTTAAAAACAGAATCAGCATAGGCCGTATTAAGATAGCTGAAGTTCAGACCTAGCCGGTATCGGTAAGCGACGACACAAAAGAGACAATCACCAAACCATAGGAGAGTTAGCATCGAGCGATTCGTTTAATATCGTTTTCCGCACAATTATTATAATTATGTAAAACAGCGTACTAAGTCTAGAGCCTGCGTAATGCTTTGAAGATCAGAGATTCACGGCGACCAATACCTGTTACAAAATAGAACAAATTGTCTAAAACAACTACTGTACTTGACTCTATATAAAAAATAAAATAAAAAGTAGGTAATACCTAGATAGGGAGCATCAAGTAGCCTCAACATAATAGCGCATCTTTAATGTTGCAGATAGGATATATCATATTTTGCGGTGGAAGTCGTTAGATATCCTAAATTTAGGAAAGCATTCCGTACAGACTAATCACGGAGTCTGAAGAGGCTTACTTTCAAAAAGTCAGTATCTCTGAGACGCCCACTGCGCGGGGGTGTAGGTTTTCCTCTTTCACGTGGGTGCACTTTTTAAAGTTCTATCGGGGGCCATTTTTCCATACATCTTTGGGGGGGAGGGTTAAATCGGTTAACATTTGAGATCTCTATGAAGCTTGCACCAAAAATAGAAAAAAATCTATGTCCGATAGAACATTTTAGATGACCCACGATATGGGGGAGGAGATCATATACTTTCGCGTGGTGGGTGTTTCGGTGTTCCGAAGTTTATCCTGAAGGCCCCCCAAAATATTATCTTTAGAAAAAATCCGAGGGGGGGGGGGAGACAAAATAGATTTTAAATGTTTGTATCGGCCTAATACAAATTATTTATAAAATTAAAATATTTACATGCTTACACAAACTACACTATGAGTTAAATACAGGTGTCACCCGATCGGAAGAAAGACTATAAAATTAAAAAATAGCTTACATAGTATTAACATTGATTTATATTCCACGAAAGGTATGTTCATCAACAATAAATACACTGTACGAATTGTGAAAACGCCAGGCGATGGAAATTGCCTGTTTTCATCTATTGTGTACCAGCTAACAAAATTAGATCACGCTCATGAAGCACACCAAGAAGCAGTACGACTGCTGAGACAGGAAAGTGTTCGCCACTTAACGTTGAATAAAGAAACATATCGGAACCATATCATTATGGAGGCATCGGCCGCTATGGGAGTGGACTGGCCGAATTCTGAGAAAATTCAAAGAAGAATGATAGATGATCACCTCCGGCGATTAAGAGACGAAAGGGAATGGGGCGGATCCGAGATACTAAATGTCATATGCGATCACTTTGGATACAACATACGAGTATTCTCTAGAGAAAGAGAACCATTATTGTTCGCCGGTAGAGGTACCGAGATGGTTAACATTTTTTACAACGGTGTTGATCATTATGACAGTATAGATGAAGTACTAGAGCACGACATGCCTATAGCCGAAACAAACAGCTACACAAAAAGTGAAGTCATAAGCATGGGCGGACTGCAGGATTACAACACAAAGAAGTCTTGCGTAGGGCAGATAGAACAACAACAGCTTCAGGAGAAAGGAACACCGAAACTAATTGAAGAGGAACAGGTGAAGATTACTGGATGTGAATATATGGTTACTCACGCCAATCCAACGGAAGAATGTGCTGTAGGTCACAGTAATGCAAGTTTCAAAGGAGTAACTGAAGCGAGTACGAAAGAAAAGAATGAACATTCATCGCTTAAGATGAATAAGATCGGCACTCATAACACAGGCAATGACACCTTAGCTCAAAATCGAAACTCGTATTGGGAATCGAGTCAAAGCGTCTACTTCACTTCAGAAAACAAAGTTGGCGGCGTTACTCCCTCCGGTGATCAAAATGAACAAAGGAACGTGGATGAGAAAATAAACAGAAGAAACATGGTTGACACTGAAAAGGATTTAACGAAAGAAGACAAGAACAAGACCAGCGGACACACAATAAAAAGCACAGAGAAGACACTTAGGAGCACTATCGCATACAGGCTAGGCGATAACCTAGTTTTGAATGCTCCGTGGAACGTAGTACCGTCGACAAGGCTGGTTGTTACCCTGAACGATCTAGAGGGAACATTCCAAGGACACAAGGTGATGGAGATGATAGACACCAACCATGAACAGACGCACGACATTCATTTGACCACGTCAGAGGAAGATGTAGACATAATTAACGCACCCATAAGTAAGATGAGTAAGAATAGCCCTCCGAAAACGCAGGAAGTGGAGCCTGTATGTGCCCTCATCTTAAGAGAGCCACAACGATGCGAGTACGAGCTTGTCCGAAATGCCCCATGGAACGCGATTTCGAAGACAGAACCCAAGGAGCCCGGAAGAAATGAAAACCGACACGATGATCAAATATTTAGCAGGAGTGGAACATACCGGCATACATACGATAGCAGAGAACTGGAGCAGGAAATATATCATGACGAGGAATGCCGAAAACACCTGGAGAAATATTCCGGAAGACGATGGTAGGCGACATCGCCAATAAGAAAATTAATGCCCAAACACAAAGTTTGTACGATGAAGAAGTGCAGACTGCAGACTTCCCAGCGGACATAGATCCATGCAATTTCCATAACGAGATTACCATGACCGACACTTTAAGACCATACATCACTGCGAACCACAACTGTGTAGTGTTGGAAAAAAGAGACATTGAGAAAGGTCAGAAACAGTACACTACTAGACCCGATAACGAACAACAAAACCCAAGGTATGCAATTTTGTACAAATTATTTAACAAACTGTATAGATAGGGACCAATAATAGAATATATAATTCTCAGTTAGTGGTTAAGTCAGTTAATAGTGGTGTCAAGAAAGTTAAAATAACAAATAGAAACATAATATAGAACCTTGGTCACAAGTTTAATCAGAATAATGTACAGCGGCAGTTCGCTGGCTGGGCGCTTTGACTGGGCTGATTTTGACCGGGGACTCGCTAACTGAGCTTAATCCAAGTTGGGAAGCAACAACAAAAGTGCATTACGAATACCCAGGTTTGTCCTGTTAGAGATCGGCGCTCATTAACTGGACAGAAGTTTTAACCCAGCTAGCGAATGGTTGCTGTATATGGAATATGAGTGGAATAAGACTCAATTCTGTCTCTTCTGGATAGGATAACCAACAGTAAACCTATCGAAAACTCAGGCGTCAACCAGGAATCGGAAGTTACAACGAGAGAAGCTACCATCCGGCAGACGAAACCCGATTCCTACAAGCGCAAGCGGTCCAGTTTGAAAGTGGCAACTGTCAACTGTTGCGGGTGTTCAGCAGACAGTAAAAGAGAAAACATAGATCAGGAACTTGTGGAACAGGGAGTTGAGATATGTGGTATTCAAGAAACCAGGATAGCATGGGTCCAATTAGAGTCCAGTAACTACAAATGGTTTTGCAGTCCCTGCGAGAAGAAAACGAGTCACAGAGGAGTCGGAATACTGGTTAAAAAAAACTCTGGAGTATACTTGAAAAATTTCAATAGCGTGTCAGAAAATATCTGCACCGCGTGGCTCGAGAAAGGGGATATTACACTGAAAGTAATAACAGCTCACATTCCTTCGGATAACAGAATGCCTGGAACATTTGCGATGCTCTCCAATATCCTACAGAGGATCCCGCCGGAGGACAATTATCTGATTCTTGGCGACTTCAATGGTCGTATTGGATATCAAGATATAACTGAGGACTTCCAAAAGCTGATAGACAATCAGCTGTTGCATAGGGAGAGCAATGGAAACGGCCTATTCCTCCTTCAAACAATATTACAATTCGATCTAGTAGTGGTGAATAGCTTTTCTCGGTCGCGATCAACTTTGGAAACATGGTCGAATAAACATGCTTCGTCACAAATAGACCATATTCTCCTCCCTTATCATTGCACAATCCGTGCTACGGACAAAAGCACTAGAGCACGATGGGCAAAGCACTTTAAATCAGACCATAAGATAGTAGTAACGAAAGTGAGGAATAAATCGTACTCGTTACAAAAACAAAACAAACAAAAACTAAATGAAAGCAATCGCGAATGGAATGTAAAACTATTACAAAATGCGAAACACAAATCCGATTACGAGAATACAATAAAGGAAAAATTGAAATCGCTAAATGAATCAACGGACACAGATACGAAGTGGGACGAGTTGAAGACAGTAATTACCGAAGCAGCCACGCAAGCAATCCAAAGAGAGAAGAAACCACCAATGACACCCAAGACCCGTAAAGCTTACACAAAACTACAAAAAGCAAAACATCGCCACAGACAATTTTCTGACGTACAACAATGTCACGCTGAACTAGCCACGGCTAGAAATAACTTCGAGAACGTAAAACGTCAACATGTCTGGAATGCTTGGAGAGAGTTCTTCAAAAACATGGGGACAATAGAACCTTACCAAAGACTTAGGAGAACATTTGAATTCCTAAAGTTAAACAGACGACAGAAGAACAGAAAAAATACAAGAAGCAAATTAACTCAATTCAAGTGGTTAGAATCACTATATGAATCTGTGGTAGAAGGACAAAACATACCGCTTCTAGCAGAATCGGGCAGTGTCATCCCAGCTCCATCCAAAGGGGAAATCCAAGATATTATTAAAGGATTCAAAAGTGGAACAAGTCCAGGATCAGACGGAATCAATGTTGAACTATTAAAACATGCGCCGGAGGAGTTCATAGAAGAAATGCGGAAGTTGGTGAAAGAAATATGGGACACAAATAGAGTTCCTGCCGAATTTACTAACACAATTCAAATACCAATCCCAAAAAAACCGTTACCAAAGGAAATAACCGACTTCCGAAAAATCTCTTTATGTAACATAGCCTACAAAATAATAGCTAAATATTTGCTCTCCAAATTAGATGAATCGATGGAAGAACTACCTTCTTATCAGGCAGCATTCCTAGCCAATAGGTCAGTCGAAGACCACATCTTTACCGCCAAACGAGTCGCCGAGGAATACTGGAATCATGGAGTAACTACTTATACGCTTGCCTTAGACATCAAACAAGCATTTGACTCAGTGAGTCATACATCAATTATTAAAGCCCTCACAAGATTCAAGGTACCAAATTTTCTCATTAATAGAGTCATTAATCTGGGCCTAAACGAAAAAACATGTCTACTCTGGCAAGGAAAGAGAACCCCAACAGTGACAAAAGGCAAGGGGGTAAAACAAGGATGTCCCCTATCCCCAAGGTTATTTACCATAGTCCTCCACGGGGTACTAATTAGATTAAAAGAAATACATCCGAAATTCAGCTAGAACAAGGACGCCGTTTACGAACACCTCTCATTCTTGCGTACGCCGACGATCTAATGATAATATGCAAAAGCGCTGAAGAACTAGATAAATCATCGGAACTCTAAGAGTACTTCTGGAGGAAGTGGGCCTATTGATTCACCCTGAAAAATCTGAACTACTAGTCCGGGATCCATTCTCCACTAAAACTGCAACCGAGAAGAGTTTCTATATAGGAGGAATCAAACTCAATTCTAAACCCTCCTTAAGATACCTTGGAACATACATGACAGCCACAGTCAACAGACCGATGACAGTGAAGCAAAGATGTCTGCAAGGTACTAAAGTATCGAAGGCGCTATTACCATTCATGGTGAAAAACAAAGTACCATGGGACATTGGACGGAAAATATATCATATGGTTGTTGTGCCAACCGTCACATTCGGATTGAATGCGATATCTCTGACGGCAAGGAACAGAAGAACACTGCGGCACTTCGAAAGAAGGACGGTTCAGGAATTTTACACAGCCAGTGGAGGAGTAACGAAAGTCTCCACAAGGAAGCTCCTTCAAAACCGTACAATCACAAAAAAAATAAAGATAAACAGAATTGCATACTGGGGACACATCATCAGAAGACCACAGAACCACCTGCTGCAAGCAGCATACAATTTCATTCCAGACGGTCCAAAAAGAAAATGCAGACCATGCGACACATGGATGCAGACATTGGACAAAGAACTACACTCAATAGGAAAAGAGAGCAGACTATGAAGGAATATTACTCAACAAGGAAAACTTGAAGAAGGAAACCAAAAAGCTCTATGATATTGTAAATACATCAGACAGTGAAGAATCTGTGTAACCATATCGACCAAAACTCCTGATTGAATTAGCCTGGTTGGGTCTAATAAAAATTTCTCTTTCCTCCGCTCATCGTAAAAACTAACTCTCGCCCTTAACTTCTTAGGGACGTAGTTGTGTCGATCGAGTTCTCTTAATCGATCTTAAATTTTGTTAATAACTCAATTGTTTCAAAAGCTACAACCGAGATTATTGATTCTGGTGCAAGATACAATCATCCTTTGTAACACCAAACCACTAAATCATCGACAAACTCGCGCATTTCGGTACAATAATAAAGAGAGAACATCGACGAAGAGGATCGATGCGGTTGCGCCCCTGGGGAACTAAGCGCGAGAACTATTACTTATTTATTGGTCTACATAATTATAAATGCTAAAAAAAAGGAGGAAACATCTTTGGGGAGAAAAATAAAATAAAATAAAATTAAAATAAAATGCCTATATACGGAATCAGATATTTACCTAATCAACTCATTCGATCTACTAAACAGGACACAACTTCATATTTTCTTACCAGTATATAACCAGAAGATAGGGTGTCTCACTATTTAATTGATTGATGTAACCCCATACCTTCTCATACTCTCATTTTATATTGACATTTTTCATACTCTCTTCATATTGTTATATTTTAATAATTTTACATTTTTTATTCCCCACCTTCATATTTCTGACGTTCATATTTTTATACAAACATAAAAAAATCAAATTCCATATTTTAATCTTTTGTATATTCATATTTCATACTATCATATTTTCAAATTATTATAATTTCAAATATTTATTTTTATATTTTAATTTTTTATCTTTTACGTTTTCATAATTTGCACATTTACACATTTTGATATTTTCATGTTTTCGTTTTATTATATTTTATATCTTCGTATTTTAATATTTTTATCATTTTATTTATCTTATTTTCATGTTTTCATGTTATATATTTTTGGGTTCTAAAATTTTCATATTAACTTATTTTCAGATCTTAATAATATAACAATTTATATTTACATAGTTTTTACTTTATATATCTTTTATTTTTCTTTTATTTTCAAATTTACAACATTTTTTATATTATGCCCTTGTGTTTTATGTACTCATATTTTTATATTGTTATTCATGTTACTACATATTTATAAACAAATATCAAAATAAGAACTTAAAAAATACAGATTTTAATATTTTCACATTGTTATATCTTAATAATTTTACATTTACTACATTACTACATATTTATACAATTTCATGTTATTACACTTTTATATTTATTTCATATACATTTTTATATTATTATATTTTCCATATTCTTTTAATGATACTTTTACAATATAATGGTCTTATATTTTTATAATTCGATGCTTTAACATTTTTTATACCTGTATATGTTCATATTTTATACTTTTGCATTTTTAAATTTCAAATTCCATATTTTAATTTTTTGTGCTTTCATATACTTATAAGTTTTTATGCCTTCATATTTTCATATTGTTATAATTTCTCATATTCAATTTTATATCTCAATTATTTTGTCTTTCTTATATCTTTATACTTTCATGTTGTTATAGTTTTAATATACATATACCAATATGTTCATGTTTACGTTTTCATATTTTTGTATTTTTATTATTTAATTTTTTATACTTTCATAATTCCATGTTATACATTTTTATTTTATATTTCATATGTTGTACATATATTTATATTTATATATTTTTGTGTTTTAATATTTTTATTGTCATATTTTCAAAATTTTAAACTTTAATATCACTTTTTATATTTCCATATTATCAATATTTTCATATTCTCATGCTTTTATGTTTCTATATACTCATATTTTTGTATCTTCAATTTTTATTTCATGTTTTCAATATTTATATTATCGTACCTTCATATTTTCATGGTTTAACATTTCCATAGCCCACAAAACATTCTAGGAATGAAAGCTTCACAAGCTGCCATGTAACCATTTGTTTTAACTTACATTTCTATTCTCTCATATTTTTATATTCCCGCATCTATATTATCATATGCTCATATTTTCTTATACTTTTCAATTTTATAGTTCCATATTTCCACATTTTCCTTTTTTTTCTCATTATTCCATACTCTCGTATTTAATATTAGTATCCTCTCATACTCCCTCAATATTGCATCTTTATATGGTTGTACATCATATTTTCGTATCTCTTTGAACGTAACATTACTTTTTCATATTTGATATTTTATGTTTTCATATTTTTAAACTATTATATTTCATATTTTTGTATTTTCATATTTATACAATTTCATGTTATTACACTTTCATATTAAAATATTTTTATATTATTATATTTTCCATATTCTTTTAATGTTACTTTTACATGATAATGCTCTTATATTTTTATAATTCCATGCTTTAACATTTTTTATACCTGTATATGTTGCATTTTTAAATTTCAAATACCATATTTTAATTTTTTGTGCTTTCATATACTTATAATTTTTCATGCCTTCATATTTTCATATTGTTATAATTTCTCATATTTAATTTTATATCTCAATTATTTTGTCTTTCTTATATATTTATACTTTCATGTTGTTATAATTTAATATACATATACCAATACCTTCATGTTTCCGTTTTCATATTTTTATATTTTTTATTTTTATTATTTAAATTTTTTTTATACTTTCACATTTCCAAGTTATATATTTTTATTTTATATTTTGTATGCTATATATTTATATTTATTTATTTTTGTGTTTTAATATGTTTATATAATTTCATATTGTCATATTTTCAAAATTTTAAACTTAAATATCACTTTTTATATTTCTAAATTATCAATATTTTCATATTCTCATGCTTTAATCTTTTTATGTACTCATATTCTTGTATCTTCAATTTTTATTTCATGTTTTCTATATTTATATTATCGTACCTTCATATTTTCATGATTTAACATTTTCATAGCCCACAAAACATCCCAAGAAGGAAAGATTCACATGCTGCCATGTAACCATCTGTTTTAACTTACATTTATATTCTCTCATATTTTTATATTCCCGCATCTATATTATCGTATGCTCATATTTTCTTATATTTTTCAATTTTATAGTTCCATATTTCCATATTTTCCATTTCTTTTCTCATTATTCCATACACTCGTATTTAATATTACTATAATCTCATACTCTCTCAATAGTGCATCTTTATATGGTTGTACATCATATTTTCATATCTCTTTAAACGTAAATGTTTTAATATTTTTAAACTATTACATTTCATATCTTTGTATTTTCATATTTATACAATTTCATGTTATTACACTTCCATATTATAATATTTTTATATTATTATATTTTCCATATTCTTTTAATGTTACTTTTACATGATAATGCTCTTATATTTTTATAATTTCATGCTTTAACATTTTTTATACCTGTATATGTTCATATTTTATACTTTTGCATTTTTAAATTTCAAATTCCATATTTTAATTTTTTAAGCCTTCATATTTTCATATTGTTATAATTTCTCATATTTAATTTTATATCTCAATTATTTTGTCATTCTTATATCTTTATACTTTCATGTTGTTATAATTTAATATACATATATCAATATTTTCATGTTTCCGTTTTCATATTTTTGTATTTTTATTATTTAATTTTTTTATACTTTCATATTTCCATGTTATACATTTTTATTTTATATTTTATATGTTATACATATATTCATTTTTATATATTTTTGTGTTTTAATATTTTTATATTATTTCATATTTCATATTGTCATATTTTCAAAATTTTAAACTTTAATATCACTTTTTATATTTCCATATTACCAATATTTTCATATTCTCATGCTTTTATCTTTTCATGTACTCATATTTTTGTATCTTCAATTTTTATTTCATGTTTTCTATATTTATATTATCGTACCTTCATATTTTCATGATTTAACACTTTCATAGCCCACTACAAAACATCCCAAGAAGGAAACCTTCATATGCTGCCATGTAACCTTTTGCAGGCGACGTCCTGGCACATAACCTGCTATCCGATACTCATAACATTCTAAATAATAATTAAATTCTTTACAATTTCCAGCTTCTCCTAGAAGAGATGTACATCCCGAGTTAACTTCGGCTCCTAGTTGATGTTATATTTTACAAATATATATAAAATTTGATATAATCTCTTATCATATTGTTATTCATTTCATTACATATTTATATACAACTACCAAAATAAGAACTTAAAAAAACGCGGTGCGTATGGTACGGTATGTTCACGAATCATCCAACCCCTGTAGATTCGTGATATGTATCATGTTGAAGTGAACACTTGAACACGATACATCTCGAAGAATCATCTCTGCGGCAAACACAACGCAGTGGGCCTGGCCGCTTTGAAGTTCATGTCATACCACTGGTACGCTGTGAGCCTCAATATTGACAAGAAAATTATTGGGCATAATCTAACTCAATGATTTTCCAGGATGCTTTCTTTGTACTGGCTGCGTTTGTGTTCGATTAGATTAGATTAGATTAGATAGCTCAGCAAAGATATATAGCTATGATTGCTGTAAATACACTACCGGAAATAATTATGAAGACAATCCTGACAGGAATATCTTGAAAACCAAAAATCAATCTTTTCGATAAAGTAGTTTTTTGTATAATTCGCATGTAATTTTTAAATTATAACCATCTATATATAAAAAAAATAAAGTTGGCAATTGTACGATCGCGCATCATTCAAGCATAGACAGCCCAATTTTTTCGAAAAAAAAAAAAACATCGGGGAATTTGGAAAATTGTCAAAATGCAACGCTTTTATGATTTCTGAAGAAAACTCCAACTGAAATCAATCTAGAGTGCGACGCTGCAATAGAATAAGATTGACCATTATGAAAAGTAATTCGTAGAGTTGTAAAATAAAGACGGAGAGAGTGAATAAAAAGTTTGTTACATTTTCTATTCTAATTGACCTTCCCGTAAAAAATGTTATCTCATTTTATTGTCTAAGTCGATTCTTAAGAGTCAACTTTTTCAAAGAACTCATATTTTTTAAGCCTCCAACTGTTTGAAAAATCACAAGCCGAAACCGAAAAACTGCTGCACGTGTGAACCGGCCTCATGAATTGGCCCGTGGTTATTCTAAGTCGGGCGAATGTTGGGCGAAACTTGAATAACAGCACTTTTTCCATTTTTGATTTAACTTTTGAAAACAGTTAGAGGCGTCGAAGAATATGTGTTCTTTAGAAAAGTTGACTTTAAATAAATTATAGAACGATCAAGAAAATAAAAAAAATGATGCTTAAAATGAATTCTTAAAGTTTTTCTAAGTTTGACTCCTTGGTATTTAGCGTTTGACAACTCGATCTTTAGTAGTAAAATCAAGTTCGGGGTGTTCAAGGAGCGAAATTATTGAGATTTTCAAAGTTAATTTAAAATAGTTTCTGTGCACCAAAAATCATGAAACTTTGGATTCTGTAATAGATTATAGATATGCGATAAAATCAATGCCCCTAGAACCCAATTTAATAATAAGTAAAACCGAATATAGTCAACACAAAATGCCCTCTTTATGGAATGAACAGTTCTTAGAATCGCCGTTTCGGTTAAGGATAAGTACCTAGAAAAGAGTGAGATTTGTTTGCACACACACATAAATACACAACACACACAGGCTTCACCTCAATTCCATTTAACACTATGGGTTTCCTGGCCTCCAAAAAAAAACATTGATTTTGGAGCGAATATATGACCTTTCGGTACTTGGTGTACGAGAAAGGCAAAACATATATGTGAGGTCGAAATAACACTTTAGAGAGATAGATTCAATTATATCCAACAATTCACATTTATTTTGTTTCATTCGAATAAATTGCATTAGTTTCAAACATTTATTTTTCGATCTTGATTTTGAAAAACAAAACACAAATTTTAATTACTCAGGATATTTAATACAAAAGTTTGGTGAAATGGACGAACAAAAAAAAATTCGCAGGAACGCAACGGCTTATTATCAATAGCGAACCTTCTTCCGTAAGTTCGGTTTAATGGTGATCCCACAGACAAACAGACGTAACACTATAGAAATTACACTCGACCACGACTTCAACGATTAATTTGAATTTGCTTGATTGCGTGTTTCACAGCTAGAGGCGCTAGCGTAGTAATCCTTCGAGATTGACATTTCACTCTAGCGCATTGTTTCGTGTAACATGCTCGCAAGACAGTGATAGAGGAGTTGGGCGATGGACTTTTCAGAAAAATGTTCAAGCTGTTACGTCTGTTTGTCTGTGGTGATCCTATAGCCTATACGAATTCTTACTATATGAGAAAGGCAGAAAGGCATACAGTTAATATCCTTTGATTGCAATAGTGCAAACCGAAAATAAGCTCTATTGAATCGTTATGTCCCGAGAATTGGATCACAGTGCTTTTGTGGGCGATACATGAATTGACAAAACAGTGCAATATGTATATTATTTGTATGAAGGTCAAGGAAGATCGAGATAAAAGCTTACTCAACAAACAAGTTATCCGTCTAATTGCATTGCAGATGCATATATTATTCGGGAGGTTTTGGGGAACGATTGGGACTAAACTTGATTTTGTTGGTTCGGAATTAATGGGACACTATTCGGTTTGATTTAGATCAAAGGTGCACAAGTGAATCTTGTAAATCAATATTTTTACTTATCGAGGGTACCTCACTGAATTATTAAATTCTAGGTTTTAGTAAAGCTATATAAACTATATAAACAACGCACTACAACGGATAACATAAACTAAATTCAACTTTCGAATGATCGACTGTTTATTGTTATTTTAACTCAAAACGGCTACGCAGTCTTTAAGGATTAAAACAAGATTTATATTTGTCCAACGTTTCGACACGGGGTTGGTGTCTTCATCAGGGGAAAAATATAATGTTTGTTCCTTGTCTAATGTTTAGTCTTACAATAACTGTCAGGATTGGAAATTTGTGGTACATTATTTTGGAAAACACTTATTTTTAACATAGATGACACTGGCAAATAACACAGATTTTCTTTATCAAACCGCCTGATTGCAAATCATCTATGTCATCTATGTTAAAAATAAGTGTTTTCCAAAATAATGTACCACAAATTTCCAATCCTGACAGTTATTGTAAGACTAAACATTAGACAAGGAACAAACATAATATTTTTCCCCTGATGAAGACACCAACCCCGTATCGAAACGTTGGACAAATATAAATCTTGTTTTAATCCTTAAAGACTGCGTAGCCGTTTCGAGTTAAAAAAAAAAAAAAAACTAAATTCAACATTGCAGAAAAGTAACGGCCTCCGAGAATCACCAACCATACAGTAGTCCCTTGGCGCACGGTATATCAACACGGCCCGTGCTGATGCGAATCACTTGAAACACTGTAACAGTGTGGTATCATGGTGGCAAGGAAAAGTGCCAAGTCTCGTCTCAATGGCCTGGCAGCGAATTTAAATTACTTATAGTGGGCACATTCGCGATATTATGATGTACCGCTGCCAGTGCAAACGGTTTCAGCCTCGATTGCATCAATTGGGCGACCGGCAACGAGGGTTGGATGGGCCAGATGGATGGAAAAACAAACAAACAAAAGTATTTGTTAATAATAAAAAAAGTGAACAACTGCCGCTGCTGAAGTGCACTGAGAGGGAAAATGTGGATGGCCAAGGAAAACCAACCGCTCATCACTTATTGGGGAGCAAGGTGTAAATATATCCCGGTGGGCGTAATTTAGATAATCGTAATTATATCACTTGACATTTAGATTCACGATTTTTCTTTGAACTTTAAGACAGTTAAACCCCAGCGTTTTTGTTGAATGCCGCCTCAGATTTTCAACTGTTTGAGCAAAATTTCAAAAAAAAAACTGTTTGATGGCATCGCACAATTTTTATCTGCAAAATTTTGATTACATCGATGAGGAGCTTGTAAAACACTATTCAGATTGTTTAAAAAAAAAAACTCAAAGAAACAACATTGTTCACAATTCTTTACTTAATCATTCGGAAGTGTAATAAGAGTATTTTTTTTATTCCCTAATAAAAAACGAGTACAACGAAAACGAAACTCATTTCACAGCTAGATGCAATATCTTTAGTTGATAGACTTGTAATTATTTGCATATGCGTCATAGCAACGTTTGAAAACAAAATAAATGAAAAAAATATTTATTTTTTGTCAGTACTAGATTTTTGCTTTTCCAATTTCTCCAGAAGTAAATTTTACTTTACTTCCCCTCAATTGCAGCGTTACGATAGAGATAGTCCGACATGCGGTCGAAGAAAATCACTCAGGTCAGACAGGTTTCACGGACTTGTTCAGATCCCCGTAAGCAGAGAGAAACAATAAAAAAATAAAAGTGTTAATTGTTTTGTTTTGTCCGACTTAATTCGTAAACACAATGCTACTCACCAACGCTATCAAGATGAGAATTTATCATTTTGCGGTTTCAATTTCAATTAAATAATTTCCTCCTCTTGTCTTCTCCTTTCTAATTATTTTTTTCAGAGCAACCCGTATGCTTTAAAAGAAAGTGGACCAACTAGTGATATGACCGCGTGGACATCCGCTGGCCTGCAGCCCACGACCGGATACTACCCGTACGATCCCACACTGGCGGCCTATGGGTAAGTTCTTGCCACCAACAACTACAACAAAAACTTAAACCTACAGCAGCGAGACCAAAAAAAAAAGCCTTCGCACCCTTTTATTATCGTGACCAACCGCACCCGGATATGACGGCGGTGGCTCGAAACTGCGAAAAGTCACGCCGTTCCGGAGCTTCCGGGTTACCGAATAAATGCCAAAACACACACCCATCTTCACTATTCGGAAACCATTGGCAATTGGCCCCGAAACGTACTGCGAAGTAGTTACTTCCTTCCTTCCTTGTCTTTTATGGCTGTTGCTCTCTTGGCTTTTGTGTATTTTTATCATATTTTATTACGAATGCTCAAACAAGCAATCCCTTTGCCGCCTCTTCCTTATGAAGTGTGTTAACCGTTCAGTAAGTTGGGCAGACACAGAGGAAAATCTGCGGTCTACAATAATTCATAAAAAGTATATGTTTATTGTGGGGGTGGTGGTTGCCATTATCGTTGGTTTTCTTGCGTTGCAATTTTCTTCCACTCGATGCCGGGGTAGTTTTGGCCTTTGGTGAGTATGAAGTAGCTGGGAGGGGTCATATGATGGCGTGACCTTTTACAATTTTTCGACTATTGACGCCTCTTTGTGACCAATAATCAAGAACGTAAATAACTCTGGGATTAACTTTCCCGTGCATTATACGTAGGGCCACGACATATAAGTTGGAAAAAAAAGTTTATATTCACCCAACCAGCAGATGGCAGATTTAATTACAGTTCTGAATAAAAGTGTTACAAAATCTGTATAGAACTTTGGCATATATAAATTTGGAAGATTTTATTACGACCATTTTATTGAAATATTACATTTGCAAGTCGGTCCTTTGCACCACCGGATGAGTACAGGACCCATAAGTAAAGTAA
The DNA here is from genome assembly GCF_024139115.2 of Armigeres subalbatus. Lineage (NCBI taxonomy): Eukaryota > Metazoa > Arthropoda > Insecta > Diptera > Culicidae > Armigeres > Armigeres subalbatus. The sequence goes on from NC_085140.1 coordinate 220,297,748, forward strand.
GTTACAAGGTTGTATTATTTTAATACATTATTTTATAAAAGCTTACATTTTTTTGTATTAAAACCTTATAGAATTGTATACGCCAAGATTTTATACAAAAGTTGTGAGACTTTTTGTCTGGGTGTTCAAATTACCGAAAATATTATTTCAAAATCCACTTCGAATTTGATTAATAAAATTGCATCGGTTTATGTCAACCATGCAGACTAGATCAAAGATTGTAAATTATCAAAACTTTATATAAAAATGATTGATTTTAGGAAATTGATATATTCTGTCTAAAAAAACTCCAAATAATCGAAATATCATTCACTGAAACTGATCTCACTACCTTTTAATAATACGACACATCGCCATATTGCTTCATCGGGATCTCATCATTTATGTATATCGGCGTTTCCTCCAGGCGATAATAAAATATCATTCAATAAACGACTGGAAATGAAGAGAGAAAATTGAAAAACGATTTAAGTGCCCATAAAAAATTCAAAAACTTCTACCTTTCCTCAGCAATGGAAAACCTTCGACCTCCTGAGTGCTTTTTTTCAGTGAAAAAAAAACTGGAAGCAACCAGTGCTTTTGCCAAGGGGAAAACGCAAAGCGAGAGTGTGAGATCACTTCCGATTCAATAAAAACCGGAATAGAACCTATCAATATAGTCTTGCCGAACACGCTGTTCTCAGCCCAATGCGATGCCTTTGGCCATTATTGGCCTCGTTCTGTCGCATGCAGTGCGCATTGTACCTATGACTGTGTGTGCTTGTTCATGTGAGTGAACTCCAAGGAGAAAGTGCCGCGTGTATTCGATGACAACAACGGCGGACATTTCCTTGGAAAAAAAAGTTCTGCGTTGCAAAACTGCTAGTGGTTTTCGGAAGAAAAAAATGCATCTATTGACAAGGGGACAATAGTGTAAGATGCGCCTTTTCTATCCAGCCAATCTGGAGTTATTAGTGTTCTTGTTCACAATTTAAAACATACAATTTAAGAGAAATGAAGATTAGAGAATTTGACAACTTTTTCTATCAGTACTAGTACAGCCATCTATTCAAAACAACGTGAAACAATGTCCAAAATTCTAAGAGTTAATCGAATGTTCAACTATTATTCAAATTTTCTTATATTATTATGCCAAAAAAGCTATAGAAATCAAACGACGCTTTCCGTTTTATTTTGTCGCATCTTCCCCAAGACGAGAATGATTCACTTCTGTCGGTTTCGCACCAGAGAATGAAATCCACCTGGAAAATGTAAGGAATCTGACAAATTATCAATGCTCGCTGGGAAAATCTGGTAGAGCATGCGATGATGGATGGCTGGAACAGCCTGGCTGGTAATGTAGCGAAGGTACCAACCTACCTACTCGCTAGGGGATTCGATTCCTTTTGTGAGTGAGCCATTTTTTTCCACTCCGTCTCTCGAGTGTGATTGCAAAAAAATGAATGAATGCGAATCGTTCGGTTGTTGGCACGCATAATACATAAAAGTTGATAAATTTCACATTTCCTCCATCGCCACCCACCCTCACGGATTCTCTGGGTAGTTGGGAAGTTTAGCGAGGATACCAAAACGGGAGGAATCGCTTACCTACACCCCCGCACCGAAGGAAAACCTTCTGCTGCGGTAGACGATGATTGGAATCGAAATTGATGGTGCTCCCCTTCTTCGTCGTTTGTCGTTTCGTGATTTAATACGTGAAATGGTACTCGTAAATGGGCTTGTTTATTCTGCTGCTCGCTTTGAGGGTGAAATCCTAAGGCTGACAATTCACTTGAAGCGGGAACGACCCAATCCGGTGGTGGATGGTTAACTCAATCGAATTTCGGGTGAACTTTAGATGTGGAAAAAATAGACTCCAGGAGTGATAAATCAGTTTTGGGTATTTCGTTAGGAAACGTTGACTTCCTTTTTTGCAGCAGACTGAGAATTGCGGTGTTTAGTCTATCAAGCAAGATTATGTTGTTAATGGAGCATATTTCTTATCGAGTTATTTGAAGATCAATTAGCATAATTAAAAGTGTTGGCGTATATATTGATTATTGAACAACTTTTAGTCAACTACATTTTTCCTTTTAGCTTTTTTTTGAAAACCATCGCTTTGATCTAGCGGATAGCAAGTGATGGGCTTCCAGCTTTCAATCCATTCCCTAAAGGCTCCCGTACCGTATCAGTACAATATAATGTGGACAATGTGCCTGAGGTGAGATTGTACCATCGCTCTCACAAACATTATGTAGGTCAAAAAACTAAATCGTTCAAAACGGTTTCTCATATTTTTGTTTTCCTGTTCCTAGATATACATTGATTCCATTATACAGCCGTTGTGAATTGTTAAAGAAGAGGTCCATTTTCACCCAAAATAAAAAAACAATTTTTACGCCCATTTTGCCCATTGTCGAGAAAACTGCTTACCCGAAAATTTCCCAGGCCAAGCCAGGATTCCAGCCCAGCTATATTCTGGGAGTGGTGCCAAAGGACCTTTCACCTGGGCTTGTCTTGTACACAGAAAAAAATAATGAAAAGTAAACGGCGCGTAAAACTTGAGATGCGGAAATTTACACTATTTTACGCGGAAATGGACCTCTTTCTAACAAGTTTGCTTACAACTTGAATATTGACGATTCGTCAAATGTGTATACATTTAGGCTATATCACGTGGAACAGCTTAATAATGGCGTTCCATTTATGTGCATGATCTTTAGCGTAAATTTCATTGGATTTTTCTATCTGTGTAGTCGTACATCTTACGTAAATACATATACAGCCCTAAAAAAATAAAATCGCAACTGCTGGAATTGATTGGTTAGAAAATCATTTTGATCTTTTAGTGGAATGTGTTTGTCATAAGACGAGTTCGTACAACTACATTTAATTCCACCACTTGACTTGATTGTAAGAAACGCAATATTCCGGAAAGCATGATCGAATTTAATTAACGCATCGGAACATGTTCATCAAATGTTCGAAAATAATGAACGACACCCATCTCTCCATCCGTTTCTTTGCACCTTCATTATTCTACTGCATATGTGAGCCTGCTCATGGCCAAACAGTATGACGGCATGCCTGACATTTAAACAAAGCGCTCGCGTTTAATAAAATGTAAGCAGGTGCGAAATTTTTTGCACTCTTTCTTGCCCCACTGACTGCCGAGTGTGTGCGCCCAGCTGCTGCATTTAATCTAAGAAGCATTTCACTTTCGAACCTAATTTTGCGATCAAACGCAAAAGCGCAATAATTAATCTGTTCAGTTGCCGCCGAGAGCCTTATCTCATTTGTACTGCAGTTGATATGCCTCTTAATGCTTTTGCTTTTTTCGCGCGATTTCGTTTGGCCAGCTAATTAATGTGCGGATAAATGGATATTACGCTGCATTCACGTATCAATGTTTCTACGTTTTCGTTAGGTCAATCAAGTCAGAACCCAAAACAGCTGCTACAGAGTTGTGACGGACTGCGATTTTGATAACACACATCTCAATTTTTAAACGTCCTTGCGTAGGGGTTTATGCATAATTTTAAATTGATTTATACCCGTTTCATCTTAACAGTAATATTTAGTTTGCTTAAGTCAAAGTCAAATTCTCACTTTTTGTCAAAGTAATTCATTTTCATAGATTCAGCTGTTTTAGCATATATAAATCGAACGCTCAGTGCTATAGAATAACCCATAAAGTATCAGGCAATGTTCAACACCCTTGCTTCCAGAAATTAACAAACTTCATACAGTTGCTATTCTATTGTAGAAACAATTCAATGGTTATTATTATCTTAATCATGAGGTTTCCAGCCCTTGGTTTGCCTTTTACAATTGAATTGTGTCAGTGATTTCGAATGCAAAACTGAGTTCTGACGCAGTCTTAAAAGTTTCCTAGAAACATTACTTGCAGGCATTTGATTGCATATCACCCTGCATGGGCCTTCTAATCACTTCATAACACAAGTTTCCTTGATCACACAACGACTGGTACATCCACCTACCACTCATCAGCGTCTGAACAGGCGCGTAAGCTTGCGAATAGCGCCGGATCAAGTCACCATGACTTGCCGTTGATGGGTTAATGCGTGCGTGCGTGCGCGCTGCGTACCATTACCTGCTGCTGGCAGCATTGGGCCGGGTGGCGTAGACGAAGGCGTACTTGACGCAGATTGACCGGGAAAATGCGCAAGGGTAACAATTCAAATGCTTCACTAGAAACTGGTGAAAATATTCAATGGCAAATTGTTTGTACAATTTTCAATAACATGCTTGCAGATTGAGGCGATTGTTAGCGTTCAGGGTGAAACATACGCACGATACAACATGCGTTTTATGAGGCTGCTGACAGGAGAGGCAATGTCAATTTCCACTAACAAGGTTGAATGCGATTTCTCATCATTACCTGGTTGGAATAGTTTGTTATCAATTTTGTACATATTAAGATAACAGTCTTATATAAGTCGATGAGGCTCAAACTAAAATACATCATTCAAATTACTGCCAAAATGTGAATACGCGAATTTTATACCTATTTGACTCTAGAACGCAAACAGAACTTAAATAAAATGCCAATAACTTAGCCAGATTAGTTAAATCCTCTGCAGCTTTTGGTTTAAAATTTGGCATACAATCTTGTAAAAGCAGGATGGAATCGAATGAATTATCCAACTCATTAATTACTGAATTTTGCTTCCACTTTACCAATTTGTATAACAATGAGCCACGACATTTCAGTGCTTCATAAATGTACTATTTAACATAAAATCCATTATTACTCGATGAATTAAACAGTAAAACATGCAAACCACTCTAATCTCAATTCATACATTGTAGTTGGGAATATTACCACTGGGCTAGAAAGTCTCTAAAAATATGTCTACGAATAATAGACACCTGGCAGACGTCGTCGTCCAAAATGCGACAAGCAAACACGTTCACAACGTATAATTAAACATTATTTATAAATTTGCCTGCGTGAACATGCATTTCATGTTTCGATTATTAGCATATAAATACAAACATTTCGCTGATGGGGCCTTGCGTCGTCATTGTCGTCGGCCGGATCATAGGTGTCCTCATGAATACTCATAAATTGGCAAATAGAGTTCCAGAGAATTAAGAGAGCTGATTGTAGTACGTAGGCAGCAGTATAGACGAGTAAACATAATCAGCGAAATTATGTATGATATGCGGCACATTCTGCTTCCGACCGATGCGCGATGCTATCTATGGGCGTGGTGGTGGATGTCTAGCGAAAGAGTGGCGATGAAGCTAATTGTATGCACTTTAGTATTTAATTATATGGTGATGATCCAGGTTTGCTCTTCTGTTTCTCTCTATCAACCGAACGCACTTGCCTGGCACTGATCTCTCATCCTGAACCCCACAATGCTTTCGAGTCGGTCTCTTTTGACTAACATGCAAAACAATTAGCGTACAGGTAAATTCTCTTATGCCACTGAAGGGCAAGGCAATCGCCAGTCCCAGGCTGCATCCTGAACGTCGTATCACCGCTATCATTTGTTTTGCACATACTTTTGTCCACTTGTCTGATGTCTATCCAACTACATCACAGTTTGCACCAGCTTCGTGACCGCCACTAATAACAGTCATAGATGCACTGCACTGGAGCCACCTCAGAACAATGTGAGTATCGTTATCATTCGCCTCCGGGAAATGCACATGGAGGAAAACAATGCGTGAAAAGTGGGAGATCATGTCTGTGTCCACCCCGTACCTAGAATTATTATTCCAGGCGTCTGGATGCAATTGCACAACCGTTTGGTCGCATAGGTATGAGCAGTATACTAATGTGCTGGCCCACAATTCGCAATCGACCTACTGACCACCGTGGCTGCCATGGCAGTTGCCGCACTACAGGTTGATTCAAACATTATATCGATTCTCCAAATTCTAGCAAGAACGAAAACATGGATGTTTAGTGGCAAAATATGTGACACATACGGACTGAAAGTCTCATTCGAAGAATATACAAAAATGCGACACATACAGATGCTGTCGCAAACTTTCTAACTGAGCTTGGATAATCATTGTTCTCAATAAAAAATACGAATAAATAACACCAACCACTCATCTCGGTCTAATTTAACACCGACCATATCAACTGAGATAAAAATCTCATTTTTCCGAGTTACCTTCTGTACAATAGTCTGTCTCAAGCGCATTGTGATGGGATCATTCTCCGACGGGTCGTCGTTGGTGGCATGGACGTAAAATTTTCAGCGCCTCATAACATGCGTTTGATTTGCCTGTTTAAACGCAGCACGGTTAAGTCATAAAATAAACTATCATAAATCTACCGCGCATTCTGCTCTGGCTTCCACGTGGCGGATCTAGTTTCCAGGTTGTGGCGTTGTGGCCCAACACTACTGCGTGTGACATCCTGCTGCGCTCGTGTGGTCGTGCGAAAAGATTTTTTTCTGTTCGACCAGACTGGAACTGGAAGTGCGCGGGAGGTGGATCTCATCTGACATGCAACCGCTCGTGGCGTCCGTATCAGTCACACCGCTCTGCGGGACGCAAAACAGTGGCCAGAATTCACACCACAAATCATACAGTCAGTAAAGTTTTATTGGTGGAAAAACAGTGGTTTATTGCTGGGTACATGATATGAATATATTAGCACTAACAATTAATAAATCACAGGAAGGTTGAAAAAGTTAGCAAACCTACCTGAGGAAGCAGTTTCGATATGCGAGGACCTTCATCGGATCCCAGCAATCCAATCGCAAATAGTTCCTCAAGTGAGTTTCTCGTTTTGCGCCTCGGGATGACCAAATGTCTTGATTTTACTCATCTCACTCCATGGTTCCTTTGTCATGCACTGAAATGGATCACATTATCCTCCGGAACAGGTGCAGGTTGTTGAATAAAGCAATCGACAAGCCCTCTGCAGCCGATAAATAAAATGTTACAAAGTTTCCGTAAATGTCCGCAAACGACCGCTTAGCGCCACCGTCATTAAAATTTATTACATTACCGGATCGTCAATTTAATTCTCGTTTTTCTTCGTCAATTGCATCTCGCCTGCCGCCTTTCGGTTGGTTGGTTGGTTGCGTCGATGCGAAAACGCAGCTCTTAAACAAGATTAATTGATTTTTGATTTGTGCTCTTTGCCAGGTAAAACAAATTTATGAAAAACTTTCGTCTTTACTTCTGTCAGATCAGGGCTCATGCTCATAGATTAATCTGGCGCGATTACGTTTTCCACCCACGAAAACAAGTTTCTTGTTCATTTTCTTGCCTCGACTCCGGCATGCGAAGAGTATACTGAAAATCAACTGTATTGCATGAGCTTGTATTTACGATTATTCGATAAGTTTTTGTTTCTTTCCGTCCACGGCACTACCGTTCCACCTCAGCCCGACACCGTCACAGTTCTGGCGGAGAATTGCCGAGAACTAATTTATGCATGAGCAAATTCAATCCCTCGGCGATGCGCAAGGGTAACGGGACAGAAACGCAACAGGTGTATAACGTAAACGCATTTGCCAGAATGGAGTTTGGCGCACATCGATAACGACATCGATGACACGCTGTTGACGGCTGACCAAACTAGGAACACTGAGTGTCTTACCTGATTCGGTTCGTTCGGTTGGTCCTTCTTCCACGCTGCTTGCTTCAGGTTGTGATGGGAAAGTCCGGGATGTCCACACATTTATTTTCGGTCTCTTCGGCCTGGCAAGTAAGTATAATGTTATTCAGCATTATCATAAAATTTAATCGATTAGGCGCCGCCATTTTGTTTCACATGTTTAAATTGAATAATTTAAAGGTGATACCAGGCGCAACGTTGGTGACGGCAAAGTAGTACCCCATGCATGTGCAAAGGAAGCCCAGGAGGCACAGCATAGGCCGTGAGATAAAATTGCGCTGATGAAAACGTTCCATGCAGAACTGGCAGTAACGATATTGTATGTGTTTGACTATAAAACTAGGGTGAATGGTGAGTAATGGATGTACAAGACGAAGTTTTTATTTATGCTTGATATTGAGGTCGACTAAAGTGTTTTCATGAACTATTTGACCATTTAATGATTTTGAAACTGCAAAGCCACAATGAATTTTCTTATGGATACATTTTCATGATTATAACCATTTTACCAACAGCGTATGCTGTTCAAGATCATGCATATAAAGAATTATAAGACTCATCTGCAGTTAATTGGTTTTGATTTTTTAAATATTCTTAATTCAATATTAAAATTATTGATCGTAATCGTTGTGTTGTCAATATAAATTTGATTGCCAATTGCCTTCTAATCCAAATGTTATTCAAATCCAATCCAAATGCAATCAATTACTCAAATTCAATAAAAATGTAATCCAAAGCCAAATTTAATCCAAATCCAATCCAGATCCAATAAATCAATCAATCTAAATCGATGCAAATCCTATCCAAATCAATCGAATCTATTCAATTCCATTTCGAATTCTCAATCAAATCAATACAAATCAATCCAAATCAATCCAACAATCAAGTCAAAATCAATCAAACTCAATCCAAATCAATCCAAATCAATCCAAATCCAATCAAATCGGTAAAATCAAGTCAAATCCAATCCAAATCCAATCCAAATCCATCCAACATCAATCAATCCAATCCAAATCAATCCAAATCCAATCAGCAATCATCCAATCAAATCGATCAATCCATAATCAGATCCAGTCATCAGCATCAATCATCAGTATCACAAATCGGTCAATCAAATCGAATTCCACGATCAGATCCAAATCACATCCAAAGTCCAGAATCAGAATCAATCAAATCAATCCAATCATCCAAGTCAAATCCAATCAATCCAAATCACAAATCAATCCACCGATCAGTCAAGATCCAGTCAATCGATCCAGTCAGGTCAGACAGTCCAGATCGGATCAGAGTCGTAGTCAAATCCGAGTCCAGATCAGTCCAGATCCGTGTCCAGAATCAGTCAAGTCATCGATCGATCAAGTCGGTCCAGTCCAGATCGATCCAGATCGGTCAGATCAGTCAGATCAGTCAGATCCGAGTCCAGGTCAGGTCAGTCAGTCATCATCAAATCGATCCAGATCGAGTCAAGTCAGTCCGATCCAGTCAGATCGATCCAGTCGAGTCCAAGATCAATGTCAGGTCAGTCGATCGAAAGTCCAGGTCAGTCGGTCAGTTCAAGATCCAGTCAATCCGTCAGTGTCAGACGAAGTCGCAGTCGATCCATGTCCAGTAGTCAGTCCATGGTCAGTCCCAGATCGATGTCATCCATGATCGTCAGATCAGGATCGATCGTCGAAATTGATCGATCAGTCAGGGTCATCGTCAGTCCAATCCAGTCAGATCAGTCAGGAGAATCGTAGGTCGTCAAGATCAGTCAAAGTCCGAATCGATGATCAGTCAGATCCAGTCGATCAGTCAGATCGATCAGAGATCATCGAGTCAGTCAAGTCAGTCAGATCAGTCAGATCAATCAAGTCGATCAGATCGAGTCAAGTCAATCCAGATCGATCCAAGTCCGAGCAATGCGTGACTAC